>NW_025111296.1:0-8448 GCF_015237465.2 Chelonia mydas | reverse complement strand
GAATGGCACAGAAAACATCGAGGGGGTTTAGAGAATCAGTAGTGTCCGTTTCATTTTGGGAAAGAAAATCCTCTGTCATATCCAGATCTTTCTCATTGTCATCATTTTCTTCATCAGCATTTTGAACAAGGTTTGTGTTTCTGGCCATCACATTCAGAGCCATCACCTTCCTTAGGAAGTGCCCAGGTAAATCTGTTAATGACTTAGGAGTGCTGTTCTCTGTACTTTCTAGACTGATTTCCAGGACATTCCTTAGCTTCAGCTTGCTGTCTCTGTGCTGATCCAGGTTTAAATTTGAGAGAACTTCCAGAAGTGTTTTTCTTTTCACTGCAGAAAGACATTAAAATGTGAATGCACAATTCAGAGTTTGAAATTGTCTCAGTTACATATTTCAATTTTCTGGGGTTTTTTTGTTTTTGTTTTTTTGATGGAGAACCAGTCCTTCATTTTAATTTCAGGACAGAGACAGGAATGGGATGAGAATTGCATTATAGAAGAGAATTAAACAGGAAGTGATAGGTGCTTCATTTACTAATTTAGGGTTAAACTGCAATTTAACAATATGCTCTGATAATGAGGTGTTACAGCAGAGCACAGCTCACAGCATTTGTTCAGTGGTGCCCTTCCCCCACTTTGCTCCATCCTGCTGCTGCTCCCGGGACCCTCACCCTAGCTGTGCAGAGCGGGGGTAGGGGGTGCTGATGTCAGGGTGTCCCCCTGCCTCTGTACCCCACCTCCACAGAGCAGGGGCGAGGGGACAGGACAGCCTGATTCAGGAGGACTGGGAGCTGCTGCAGTCTACTCTATGGTAAGGGCTTGCCTTTCTTAGAGAGACAGTGCACTGATTCTGAGATTTCCCCAGCAGCCAGCTCACAGTCGCGCTCTCTCTCTCTCTCTCTCACACATACACACGCTCTCTCTCTCTCTCTTTATTTCACACTCCCCTCCCAACACATACTTGTATTATTGTTGCTGTTACTTCTTGATACTTCCTGTAATGCGCATATAGTCTCTGTAATTTTATTCTGTTCAAGTGTGTTATTTTAGTGTTTTGACTGGTCTATACATTTCATCATTTTTATTTCTCTTACACTTTAAATTTAATTCTTTGAGTCGTGAGTTCTAAACTGTCTAACCTGTCCTGGCTGGAGCAATTATCCCTATGGTAACTATATATTAGGCTTTTTGTTTCTACTGGTGGTGCGCATCCACACATAACTGGTGCACATAACAAAATGTATTGCTCACTGGATGGAAAAAAAAGAGGGAACGTGCCAGCAGCGCAGGCGTGGCACTGCCCAAATGTCAGGTGGACCGCGTCGTAGCGGCCCCGTTGACTGTTCTGCCCCGGGGCCCAGCATTGCTGTCAGCAGGCCTGAGCGTGAGGTCACCACGCTCTCGACTATATTACTTTCACGTTAGCCATTTGGTGGGAGAGGAACAGAGAAAAATGAGGGTGAAAAGAAGTTACCCACAGAGAGGACAAAAATCAAATGCTGCTTGACGTGGATTGGCACTGAGTGGTACAAAAAGAGAAACTGAGAGAAGAGAAGGTTTTTGTAAATCAAATAATATTATACTGTATTAGTCAAAAGTATCAAAGTTACGTTATGGACAGTTAAAGCCACATTAAAAGAGGCACTACCTGTAGGAGATTCTTTCTCCCTTGGCTCTGAATCTTTCTGAGTTACTGATTCCTGCTCCAGGTTTAAACCATCCTTCTCCCCTGGCTCTGGGGCTCGTTGAGTCTCTTGTTTCTGTTCCTGATTTACACCAGCTTTTTCCCCTAGCTCTGCGGCTGGTGGAGTCTGTGATTCCTGCCCATGATTTAAACCATCTAGCAAGAAAAAGAGAGAGGAAATAATACATTCTTAGTTGATGCAGACATATTTATCTTCCTCCTGCTCTGTGAGACTGTAACTGAAGAAGCATTTAGTCAGATAATTTGACAAATACAGTCTATAGCAGGGGTAGGCGACCTATGGCACGGGTGTCAAAGGCAGGCTGATTTTCAGTGGCACTCACACTGCCCAGGTCCTGGCCACTGGTCTCGGGGACTCTGCATTTTAATTTAATTTTAAATGAAGCTTCTTAAACATTTTTAAAACCTTATTTACTTACATATAACAATAGTTTACTTATATATTATAGACTTCTAGAAAGAGACCTTCTAAAAATGTTAAAATGTATTACTGGCAAGCGAAACCTTCAATTCGAGTGAATAAATGAAGACTCGGCGCATCACTTCTGAAAGGTTGCCGACCCCTGGTCTAGAGCATGGAGGCCCCACCTCTTTGCAGAAGATTCTGTATATTCTTGGAACAGATTTAAGAGCACATGCAGTGCAGTTTAGTTCTCCAGGCAGTTACCAAACACCAGGAAATGTTCGAACATAGTCAACGTGACCAACTTGTCAGACTCAGTTGCACACATATAGTCTCACGAAAAACAACTGGAACTGGTGAATTATTTTTGGTGAATAGTAAATATGCTGAAAAAAATGCAGCTCCTGAACAGCTTCTGTAACTTTAATGAGTGCCATGAAGGCTCCTCGCGTACATCGACCGCTGCTCACTGCAAACTGCAGGCCGAACATGGTGTTGAGAAGGGTGGATTTCCCAGTGCTCTGCACTCCCAGCACTGTTAGAACCACCATTCTGGATCTGTCCCCTAGTCTGCTATGGAGATGAGTTAGAACCTCTACTACCCAGTTCATGGGGATGTTGGATGCATCTCCATCGATCAGCTCCACAGGAAACCCTTCCAGCATCAGGTCAGCTGCTGTGCCTGGGAGATGGGAGAATTGTCTTTGGCTTTCTTCCATTTTCCCTTCTTTAACCATTGAGCATTCAGCTTCATAGAACTGCCCCAACTCACGCATGAAATGCTCCACCCCCAGGGAACTATCAGATATTAATTTATCTAATTCCTCCAGCTGTTTTCGGTCCACTCCTGGAGTTTCACATTTCTCTTTATACTCTGCCTGCAGTTTACAAAGATTCCCCCTAGCAATATTATCCAGGCTAAATTTCATCCATTTCAGAAAGTAATGTTTCTCCACTGTAGGCAAGTGTTCTATTCCATTGATAAACTTAGTCAAACCATTAGTAAGGTCACACTGATTCTGCTGTCTGCGTATCTCTAACCATTTCTGTTTCAGCGCAGATTTATAGTCTTCAGTGGCCACGTCCCCTTGCCTTTTCATTCGGCACATCTCTTTTTCCAATTTAGCCAATTTTTCCATGGGTCTCCTTGCAGGCTCAGCATTTCCCTTTTGTATTTTGCCCCATCTCTTATTTCTGCAGTGATTTCTTCAGTATATTTCCTCGCACACTGACATGCCTGACAGTCCTCATCCACCTAGATTCCTAGGTCACGTGCCGTCACAGCCATGGCTTCCAAACTCACTGTCTTGGGAGATGAATTCACTATGGTTCCTATGGTGGACTGCACCTTTTTCACAAATCCTGCATTATTCATGGTACTATCTTTCACCAGTAGCTGTGATTTGCTCAGCTTCAACACTGAGGCCAGCTTATTAAGAAATCCCAGAGTTTCTTTGGGTTTCTTATTCTTGCAGTTGAGGATGAAGTAATATTTAGAAATATTTAGAAATAAAGAAATCGTGGTGCTGCTGGTAGGGGCTGAGAACCTCATTGAGGAGTTTGGACTTGGAGAAGCTGCAGCTCCCCATCCGCACAAAAGAAATGGTTGGCATTGACGTGAGCACCAGGCTCTCCTCTCTGAACCCTCTGCTCTCTGCCAGGGAGTGCGGCCTCCACTTCCGCACAATGTCCCTCATGGCCAACAGTATTAGGGTGCACTTGGGGGTGTCGAGGGTGGGTAGCAGCAGGGGGAGGACAAACTGGCACATGGACATTTTGGACAGGATCTCCTGCTGTAGGAAACTCTCTGAGCAAAGCAGAACACCACAGAGAACATCGAGGGGGTGCAGAGAAACTTTCATCTCGGTGTCACTGAAACAGAAATTGTCAACTTTACATCCCAGCAATCTGGTTACATTTTGATTTATGTGGGGCTCATCCTTCCTGTATAGGCTCCTCCTTTCCCCAAAGTTTCCCAGTTTCTAATAACTCTAAACGCCTCCTCCCTACTCCATCTTTTCATCCACTGCTTCAGCCTCCCCTTTTGCTCTAGAAGCAGTAGTAATTGGAGGGGGCAAAAGAGGAGCCAGGAGCCCCTTCCCTACCCCTGTAGGCAGCGGGAAGTTCTGGGTTCCTTCCCCTGATTGGGGAGCAGTGGAGGGAAGGGGAGCTGCTGAGTCATCTACCTCAGCCTGGTGGAGCAGCCATGGGAGGAATTGCTGGGTGAGGGGCATTTGTAGGGGAAGGGGGGGCATATATGGCTTCATTTTTCTTCCCTTCCAAATATCTCATATCACTTCAAGGGGGAAGCTGCCCTGTTTTTCCAATTTATGGTTCTGCTCTCTCAGAAACCTGAGTTCCCTTTGAGGATGGTCACTTATCTATTGAAGGGTCACAGAAAAGTGATCCAATTCTTCTCCAAAGCTCTAGCATCAAACTGAATTTTCCAAAATTTTGTCTTTGGAGGATTCCTTCCATTACTAAGGATCATTGTATAGGGGTGCACTGGGCCCGCAGTAGCTATACCAAAGCACAACAGCAAAGGGGCAGAGCCCACAGCTTGCACTCTCCCAATCCCCACACCGCCTGTGCTGCTCCAATGACCACCACATTCCCTCTCACAGCTCTGAACCTCACTCCATGTTCCCCAGCTCTGCACCAAAAATGGTATCAGATTCTGAAAATGTTATGAGCAGGACATGTTAGGGGGTCTGTGTATCATCAACTCTTGGCCAAATGACCCCGTGTTTTGCTTTCTTTGATCACATTCAGTCGCATGATTCAGGAGCATGATTTGTTCTACATTATCTTAACTGATTACTAAGGGTTTCCTCTTCCATCTATTTAATTAATGCTAATTTTCTTGGCAACACTTCTAAAGTAGAATCAGAGTCGGCATGTGAGTTTTAGAGCACTTCAAAATATCACTCATAAATCAGAAAGTTTGGCATCTGGGCAAAATTTCCAAACTTCTGTTGAATGGGACCATAGTCTACAAACAACTGAGCATGAGCTCGCAGTGCAATGTGGGAAAAGGGTTAATGCGATCCTGGGATAAATGAACCGAGGAGTGATTTTACCTCTGTATATGGCATTGGTGAGACCGATACCGGAATATTGCATAGAGTTCTGATGACTCCATGTTGGTTTTGCCAAACTTCATTTGGTGGAGAGAAAAAAACAAAACATCTTGATTTTTTGGGTTAACATTTTTTTAAATCATTTTGATTTCTCAGTTCAAGATTATTTTACTTTTGGAAATTTTCTTCAGTTTCATTTCAAACAATTTTAAAATGGTACAAAATGCTCAAAATCTAAACAAAACATTTTGTTTGACCTGAAACATTTTTTAATCAGATTTGCCAAACACTATGACCAATTTCATTTGCAGTTGTACCTGAAACTTTTTTCCTGATATTTCTAACTGCCAGTGACCCCCCAAAAATCCATTAATCACACAACTCAACTGCTGGGCTCTACAAGGGCCCTGGAGACAAAAACTCCCCTGGGAAGTTGCTCTTTAAGATACATGAAAACGGAGTGTGAAATGTGCTAACACTCTCCAGGCAGGGAATATTCATGTTGGGGACACTGGGGCATGGCCACTAGGTAACTCGAGGGGATGGAAGACCACGAGTGTCGATGAAGCCCCCTCGCACTAGGCCCAGGTGTCCTTGGCCCCCCTCCCGCCTGGAGGCACTCGCAGCAGCTCTGCGTACTAGGCCCAAGTGTCCTTGGCCCCCAGCCTGGAGGCACACACAGCAGTTATGCTGAGAATCTGCAACAATATGCTGCGGAGTCAGACTGCCTGAAACGAAGCAAGGCCAAACAGGGGAGATATGGAAGAACAATGCTGAATAAAGCAGCTTTATGTATGGTTTAAGAAATGATACAGAGAACCAGGGAACTAGCTGGGAACTGGATTGGCTGGCTATATGGATACTTGGGGCAGCTTGCTATTGGATAAGTGTGCTGGGAAAAAGGATGTATAAAAGCCTGTGTAAGTTCCTGCTCTGTGTACAGGATTTGAGATTCAAATCTCCCTGTACCTATTTGAAGCTTCAAATAAACTTTTCTGCTTCTCCACCCCGTTGTGATTATTGGGTGTAGCACACCGGGTAACGAACCAACTCAAGCTGTTGTTCAGCCTCTCGGCACTGGGTGCCGGCAACACCGGGGAGACTCCAGAGAGGAATGGAGAACCAGGCTTCCCCCGCCCCATTCGGGGAAAAGGCCTGAGACTGAAACAGACACCATGGAGCTTCCTGAGAAAAACAGATGGAACTCCAGAGGATCAATGACCTATGCACTGAGAGAGACAGCACCACAATTAGACCCTGTTTTATTGCACCCCAGAACAGCCCCCTGCTTGCCAAACTTGTTGGCTTGGCTCACTGGGGACCCAAGGTAGAAACATCAGAGCAAATGGCCCCTGAATTGTCCTTTAAGTGTTGGTAGCTGGGTGACTATCTGAAGCCATTGTTTTTTCACGTGCAGACACCCTCTTCCTGGATTAACCCCATTTATTCATGCAGTAACACACCCCTTCACAATGATCAGACGAACATAGGTAAGCCAGGATACCCCACGGCTACTGAGGCACTGGGGAAAGGATCTCAGGGGCAGAGCGCATCTGCATAGATGCACCTACTCTGCCTAGGCAGTCAGCAGACAGACCTGCTTTGCCACAGTGAGGGGGGCCAATGGGAAATGGGAGCAGGGAAACCACAGGTGGGTGAATATCTGGTTTTTGACTGAGAGAAATGCAGTTTATTTGGTGCGTTTAGCGGAGGGGTGTTTGGTATTCAAATGGCACAAAGGCAAGCGTGAGGTATGCATACTATAGGGCATATTGGGTTTTAAATGCTCAGTACAAGCCCCTGGGCATTCTGAAGGAAAAGCTACTGTGGTTACTTTGCAAACATGAACCCTGCATAGCCCCATGAGCCCACAGAAACCCCCCTGAGCGTCCCAGGAAGCTTGGCCTTGGCCTGGATAATTGCATTTGTGGGCCTCCGCCCTTGGGGCTGTGTCACAAGCCGGGGAACTCCAGGCTCCCGCCTGTCTCTCTACAGGCGTGTCGAAAATTAATGTTTGTTCATGGTGTCACCATTCTGATAAACAGCTCTAATTCCTGGAAACGCTGCCCCACCCAGCGGGGAAAATGAAACTTAAAACTTACTTTCATTTTTCTCTTTTTGTATTCGTAGATTAGATCTCCCCCTCCACGGTTCACCGACCAGAGCTGCATCAGGAAGAAAACAACTGGCTGTAATCGAGCACCGCTGTCTGTAGCCATGTTGCAATTTGTTTTTTAAAAAATGAGCTTTTATTCCCTTGGCCACTTTAGCAAACTCATGGGGTCCTTAGGCAAAGCTCCTCGGAAGCCAGTAGGTTATTTTTGCCTGAATACGGAGTGTCGGATTTGTCCCTGAGTGAGAAAGACTTGGCAGGGACAACAGTCACATTAAAAACTGATTGTCTTGCTTTCATTTGCAGGGGCTCAGGGCACCGGTTTCTAAAGACTGATGGGCAGCTGGGACAGCAGAGGAGGGAAAGACACCGGAGGCTCAAGCCTTGTCCACGCTGCACAGCTGTGTCCGCAAAAGGCAGCTTTTGCCGACAAAACGGTGGAGGTGGACACGTTGCAAAGCTCCTTTTGGAGGCAAAACTCTGCTGTTTTCTGACAAAATAAAACTACCTCGAGGAGAGGCATCGAGCTTTTTGCGGCAAAGTTAAAGCAACAAAGCGTCAGCGTAGACACCGCCATTTGTTATATCGCCAGAACTGGCCTCCCTCAGTATCCCACAATGCCCACCGTGACCGCCCTGCTCAGTGTTTTGAGCTCAGCTGCCCGGCAGGCATGCGCCCCTCCTTACGTAGGCGGGGTACGCTGTGCCCTCCCAAACAGCCTAGCGTGGCCCTGCCCACACTCCTCCCCCAGGCCAGGCCCCCTCCTGCAGTTCCCAGAGCGCTGTGCCTTGGCGAGCCCAGGCTGGCTGGGGCTGGCTGGCCTGCCTCCCGCAGGGAGTCAGAGCGGCTGGTGCTGGGGCCATGCCACCCGGAGGCTGGCTGCGCCGCCCAGAGCACCGAGCCTGGGGCCTCACCCCCTGGTCGTCCAGAGCTGGGGCCAGGGGCTGTGGTGGGGGGGCTCTGAGCTCCTGCCGGGGAGGGAGGACAGAAAGGGGGGCATATGGGGCAGGGCCTTGGGCACCAGGGGAGGGGCTGGGGGCTAGCTTCCCCCAATGGCCTTGTCACCGGCCGCCCATGAGCTCATTTCTATTTTCCGCTGTCCTGCAAAACACGGTTCAGAACGGAGAGGGGTTTTGGTCACACTGCTTTG
>NW_025111295.1:0-48875 GCF_015237465.2 Chelonia mydas | reverse complement strand
GCAGCAGTAGAGTTTCATTAGTGTCAAGGGGAGTGGAGGAGCAACGTCTGAGCAGCAATGACTGGGGGTGATCTGTGTGCAGAGGCGGACAGAATGTCTGTGTGTGTGTTGGGGGAGCTAACAGAATGGCAGCACCTCACACCCACTCTGCATAAGGTGCAGGGCAGTGGAGAATCAGGCCCAGTAGTGTTAGGGTTGGGTAAAATTGCGGTCAGTCCAAATCAGGCCTCCTACTGCAACTTTCAAGGTTCCCTGTTTTAGCAGGGCAGGAGGTTTCAGGGGTGGAGGGGAACATTCAGCTGGGAAACCTGTTACAGACTCACTCAGTCCTCATGGGATCTGCCCTAAACCCATGCCTTTATCCCATGCCTTTTGGGGGAACATTTTCTAAAACAAAGTTCAGCTAAGCAAAAAAGCTGCTTCTCACCTGCGCTCGCGCTCCCTCTGGGTCCCGGCAGGTGGCAAAGATCACTTCGGGTGCGTTCGGTTTCCCTATAAAATGCTTGATCAGCTCCAGACCAATTCCTCGGTTGGATCCAGTCACCAGGACACTACGGACATGAAACCCTGCCATGGTCTCTTTGCAGCTGCCTCTAGTCTCTGTCTCCGTCTCTTTGCAAGTTCAGTTAAATACAGGCTGTGTCATTTCCCCTGAGCTGATTTCACTCAGTCGAGTCCCCGCCTACCTTTTTTGTTAGTTTCATTGGAGGCATAAGTTTGTTTGAAAAGCTTATGCTATGTTTGAGTAAATGACTCCATTGATGAATATCCGGAATAAACAAGAGCTGAGTCAGTGGACCTGAGGGTGAAACACGAGTTTGCTGTTTGAACAGCTGCAAGTCATTAGGACTGAAAAGCCCTGTTATTTTTCTTATCATTCTTAAGGTCTTAGGCTACCCCAAAGCCTTTTCTTTCATCACTAACTTCTTTGTGGGGTTCTCTCTTGCTTTAGCTATATGCTCAGTTGGGTACATAGACACAGGTTCCCTGAAACTGCAGCTCCAGTGTGCTACATAGCTCAGCGGACTTGCACAGATCTAGAAAGGGTAGGAAGGGAAATGGAGCAAAGTTTGTTAAACAAAACAGTGATCAGAAAACTGGAGAGTCAGTGCAAAAAACTGCCCTAGGGTAGTGTTAACTACAGAAGGGGCTAAACCACAAGTCAGATCCATTCTGAGTGCCCCAGAGTACAGGTCATGGCTGTGGTTTGGCCCATCGATAATTGTGATTGAAATGTGTAAAAGTCATGAAGCTCAAAGAGACGGGGTCTGATTCTGCTGTTACTTGTGCAGGTGTAAATTAGGAGCAACTCCATTAGCTTTGGAGAAGTGGCACCAGTTTAAATCTGGCATGGGTCAGAATCCACACCAGGGGTTCCACAGCAGATAGAAAGCTACCCTCTTTGCTCTGCTTTGGGAAGGTTAAAGGGCTTGTGCTGATGAGCAATTGCACATGCCTGATTTGTGGCCTTTCCTGCTCAGTATTAAGCACCAGTGTGCTCCTTGTGGGAGACCTTAATGGATTGCTCAGTGAACATAAGAATGGCCACACTGGGTCAGACCAATGGTCCATCTAGCCCAGTGTCCTGTCTTCCAACAGTGGCCACTGCCAGATGCTTTAGAGGGAATGAACAGAATAGGGCAATTGATCTTGTCATTCAGTCCCAGCTTCTGGCAGTCAGAGGTTTAGGGACACCCAGAGCATGGGGTTGCATCCCTGACCATCTGGACTAATAGCCATTGATGGACCAAAACTCCATGAACTTATCTAATTCCGTTTTTGAATCCAATTATACTTTTGGCCTTCACAGCATCCCCTGGCAACGAGTTCTACAGGGTGACTGTGCACTGCATGAAGAAGTACTTCCTTTCATGTGTTTTAAACCTGCTCCCTATTAATTTCATTGGGTGACCCCTGGTTCTGGTGTTACATGAAAGGGTAATAACTCTTCCCTATTCATGTCTCCACACCACTCATGATTTTATAGACCTCTATCATCTCCCCCTTAGTCATCTCTTTTCTAAGATGAACAGTCCCAGTCTCTCTAATCTCTCCTCATATGGAAGCACTTATAATTTTTGTTGCCCTTCTCTGTACCTTTTCCAATTCTAATATATCTCTTTTTGAGATGGGGTGACCAGAAGTGCACGCAGTACTCACAGTGTGGGCATACTAGGGTATAGCAGTACAGTGACAGTCTGAGCTCAGAAGAAAATTGGCTTTGTTAGAACATTCGTTTGTTTTCTCTACAATCCATTGTCCTGCAAGTCAGACCCTCTACCAAGAATCTGCCACCCACTGCTATGTTTGTTTGGTGTGTTTCTATAGATTTCTAGAGTGTGCCTTTCAGTAGGATTAATCCAGAGGTGGGCAAACTACGGCCCGCGGGCCACATCCGTCCCGCGGGACCATCCTGCCTGGTCCCTGAGTTCCCGGCCGGGGAGGCTAGCCCCCGGCCCCTCCCCCACTGTCCCTCTTCCCCTGCAGCCGCGCGGCTTGCGCCACCCACCTCCCAGGCTTTCCAATAAGCCTGTTCTGCCACTCTGAGCAGCATGGTAAGGGGGCGGGGGGAAGAGGGGTTGCATAAGGGGTAGTCAGGGGGGGTTGGATGGGGTGGAGGTTCGGGGGGGGGAGTCAGGAGACAGGGAGCAGGGGGGTTTGGATAGGGGTGGGGTCCGGGGGGGCAGTTAGGGGCGGGGGGGTCCCAGGAGGGGGCGGTCAGGGGACAAGGAGCAGGGGGGGTTGGAAGGGTTGGGGGCAGTCAGGGGGTGCGAAGTGGGAGGGGCAGATAGGCGGCGGGGGCCAGGCTGTTTGCGGAGGCACAGCCTTCCTTACCCGGCCCTCCATACCATTTCGCAACCCCGATGTAGCCCTGGGGCCAAAAGTTTGCCCACCCCTGGATTAATCCCAATCCACAAAGTGCATGGGAAGGCTCTAACTGAGTCTAGTGGCCTTTGGATGAAGTCCAATACCTCTTCAGTCACATCTAGACTATGAACCTCCAACAGTACTCAGAGTGACAACCTGTCAAAAAGAATTGAAAGAGGATGCCCTAAAAGGCCTCTTGAATCCCAACTTCTTTCCCAGCCACCCACCGCCCCTAGGAGAAGAGCTGAGCAAGCCCTGACAGCTTCCTTCTCAACTCCCTGCACACCTGTCCCATTCCCATTCACAAATCTGGACGCTGATGGACCAGCTGGGGAAACTATGTCCAAAGCTGGGATCTCCCACTGAAGATTCCCTGTCCCCAGCCCCAGCCCTTTTAAAACAGGACAGGTGTCTCTGATGACCACAACTGCAGCAGTAGGGCATGTGGAGAGAGGGCTTCTACAGTAGGCAGGGCCCAAATGATTTAGGGCTTTAGGGGTTTATGACACAGAGGCTCCCTGGCGAAGGGTCCCCTGTTCTTTGCAAACAGCTCTCTCCTCAGACCTGACAAACTCACTGCTCCAAACACGGATTTGTCTTATTTCTCCATAAACAGTGTCATGTAATCTGTCTACAGAAAGCTTGTAACTTGTCAAGATTCATAATCATTGTGAGCTGTATGTAGGGGTAATATCTCAGGAATGATGTATTTATATTAAAAGTCTGCTTTCTGGGCTTGGAGTCCAAGTTAGTCACGCAGGGACGATGTGTCTCGGTGACGGCCCGTTCAGGCAGGAGGGAGTTGATGTGGACACAGCAGTAAAATGAAGACACATGCACTGAACTGAGCAGCAGGCTGCAACTTACACTGAACTTTAAAACAGGGGCGGGGTGCTACCTGCCCATCACCCATACCAGGCATTGAATTGGTTCCAGTGGCGGGTTTACAGGGCTCCTTACCATATTTACCATAATTAGGGCCAGGATTAAAGGGCTCTGTAACACATAACCCATAACATGGGGTAGGCGCTCCTCAGCCTACCCCCCGCCACCCTCCACCAGGACTCAGCTCTTTGAGTCCTAGCACCCTTCCCCCCCATGAGGGGGACAGAGAGTACAGCTGGGTGGGGACCTTGGCATCACCCAGGTTTGACCTCGGCCCATGAAGGCCACAAGGTCTCATCCTATCACATGAGCCCAAGGCCCATCAGAAGAAGTCCCCTTGCTGGATCACTGAATATCTTGGTGACCTACTTTCCTTCTAGCCCTGTCCATGCAGATTGAGTCTGCTCCCAGCCCTGGCCTGTCAGCAAGAGCAGAAGTGCAGTGAGTTGATCCCACCGCATGCCTCTTCTGGATGTGAGATACTTCGGCCCTGAAGCCCAGCTGAGATCCAGCTGCCATCCTGCCTGCCCTCTTGTGGGCCCAGTGCACTATGGAGTGCCCACAAATCCACATGGTCCAGACGCTCCTGAAACAAACAAGCGCACTGCATTAGTTACATTTTGGCATTCCCTGCCCTCTTTTCCTCGGTGCAGATGTGAGCCCTGTAACACCTTGATTGCTAGTGCCCTATGGCCTGCACTGCCATGGGCCAAACCCTCCTGCAGCTGCTCCAACCCTGAAAGAGTAAGTACCAAAGGCCCCAGTAGTGCACTAAATTGGTACCTCGTCACGAAGCTGCCATCGCCCTGTATGAACAGCAGGTCTGGCTGCAGGTCCCGGATTTTTAGTAGGCTCTTATTGTCTTTACAGGGCACAATCACTCATCTGCGCATTCCTTCCACACCACCTCAGCCCCCTTTCCCTTCTGGTCTGCTTTCGAGTACTTTACGTGCAAGGACACTGCCCCTGCAGATAGTTGCACGTCTGCTAGGTTGAGTGCACGCTGAGGCCTGTCTGATTCTAAAAGCACCAAAAATGGCAACAACAAATGCCGCCTTAAATAAAATGGCCTCCCTCCCACAGCTGCAGACTGAGCCCTTGATACCTCTGTCAGGGTTTCCAGTGTTACGGGTAACCTGTCATGCCTCTGGTGCCCACCCCCTCTGGTCGCTTAGGAGCGGGCTTTTTAAAGCCCTGGTCTCCCTGAATAGCCCCGCCCCCTTGTTAAGGGTTGATGGATGCTAAAAGGCTTAGGGATCACAGCCTCGTTAAGAAGCTCTCAGCTCTCAGCCTTGCCTAGCAGGCCGCTACATAGCTATGAAGAAATACATAACTCAGAGTAAATGGAATAAGTGAAATTGCTATAAAGGTTAGGCATGTCTTTCATGAGGGTCTGTCTACCATTTTTTAAAGATGAATGCTAAAGGCATTATGTAGAAAGAAATGAGGAACACGTGTGAAAGCTTTATTTAATCATATTGTTCTAAGGCACCCAATAAATATCAATGAAACCATTTAAAAAATCTTTTTTTCCAAAATGGCCAACAGCACCAAAAATGCACATATCCAAAAATGAGACCTGGAGGTGAGCCATAAAGCAAAAATGGGGCGTGGAAACATGTCAACACTTACATGAGAAAAGGTATAGAGATACAACTACTCTGGAGGGCCCTAAAGGGCAGAATCATAGAATCATAGAATCATAGAATATCAGGGTTGGAAGGGACCCCAGAAGGTCATCTAGTCCAACCCCCTGCTCGAAGCAGGACCAAGTCCCAGTTAAATCATCCCAGCCAGGGCTTTGTCAAGCCTGACCTTAAAAACTCTAAGGAAAGAGATTCTACCACCTCCCTAGGTAACGCATTCCAGTGTTTCACCACCCTCTTAGTGAAAAAGTTTTTCCTAATATCCAATCTAAACCTCCCCCATTGCAACTTGAGACCATTACTCCTCGTTCTGTCATCTGCTACCATTGAGAAGCTGCTCTATTTGCTCTCTCTCTTCTGCCATTTTTCATCTATTTAAGATGATGGAAGCTCCTGCTGGATCAGTTGGACGGTGGGGGGACCCTGCATTCTTGAACACAGATGGTCCACAAGTTATGGTGCAATCTAAGAAAGGCTTTAATATGAATGCATAGTTTTTAGATAGCCAAGATTCAAACTGTATGTAACTGCTGTTCTGAACACCAGGTAGCTTGTTACTAAACAGTGGAACGTCTAAATGTATCCTACATGTGTTATGCTGCATCCACAGGGCTGCCATTATTATCCCTGCACCCCTCTCTACTGGTGGCTCAGGCATGGATTATCTTGGCCACTACAGACTCCTTACCAAGAGTCTGAAGGGAAGAAAAGCAGTCTTAAATGAGCTATGTATAGTAACATAAGAACAGCCATACTGGGTCAGACCAGTGATCCATCTAGCCCAGTGTCCTGTCTTCTGGCAGTGGCCAATGCCAGGTGCCCAAAGGACTGAACAGGACATTCATCAAGTGATCCATCCCCTGTCACCGATTCCCAACTTCTGGCAAACAGAGGCTGGGGACACCATCCCTGACCATCCTGGCTAATAGCCATTGATGGACCTATCCTCCATGAACGTATCTAGTTCTTTTTTGAACCCTGTTATAGTCTTGGCCTTCACAACATCCTCTGGCAGAGTTCCACAGCGTGACTGTGCGTTCTGTGAAGAAATACTTCTTTTTGTTTGTTTTAAACCTGCTGCCCATTAATTTCATTGGGTGACCCCTAGTTCTTGTGTTATGAGAAGGAGTAAATAACACTTCCTTGTTCACTTTCTCCACACCAGTCATGATTTTATAGACCTCTATCATATCCCCCCTTAGTCGTCTCTTTTCAAGCTGAATAGTCCGAGTCTTATTAATCGCTCCTCGTTTGGAAGTTGTTCCATACCCCTAATAATTTTTGTTGCCCTTTTCTGAACCTTTTCCAACTCTAATATATCTTTTTTTGAGATGGGGCAACCACATCTGCAAGCTGTATCCAAGATGTGAGCGTACCATGGCTTTATATAGAGGCAATATGATATTTTCTGTCATTTTATCTATCCCTTTCCTAATGATTTCCAACATTCTGTTAGCTTTTTTGACTGCCACTGCACATTGAGTGGCTGTTTTCAGAGAACTATGCACAGTGACTCCAAGAGCTGTTTCTTGAGTGGGAACAGCTCATTTAGACCCAATCATTTTATATGTATATTTGGGATTATGTTTTCCAATGTGCATCACTTTGCCTTTATCAACATTGAATTTCATCTGCCATTTTGTTGCCCAGGCACCCAGTCTTGTGGGATCCCTTTGTAAAACTTTGCAGTCTGCTTTGGACTTAACTATCTTATAGCCAGTCCCCTTTCCCACTTATCTCCAATACCTGAACGGCACAGCCCATGTCCAAAACATGACTTGCTTGCATAGTTGATCTTGGATTTTGTGGGGTACAAAATTCCTTTGTCTAAAAAAGTCACTTGAGCCATGGGGCTTGGGTCAAGTACACTCAATATCTTTTCTTTATGGGGGTTCCTAGAAACTGGCATTCCAGACATCTGTGGTGCCCCTGTGCTTGTGTTCCCATTCCTGTGTTTGGATTCCCTCACAACCAAGGATCATGCCCTGATGGGAGGGCTTAACAGAAAAGGCACCATGATATCCTGACATGAAAGAGCCGAGAATCTGCAGGTCTCACAGGAGGATAATCCAGAGGGGATACATGAAGCTGTAGAGCAGGTGCCCTCACCTATGCAGCAGGTTTTGTTGAACCAGAAGTCCCCAAATCCAGAGGGGTTGGAGAGGAAACTTTATTGTCCTGCTGCTCACTCTTCCTGTAGGGATGAAGGAAGCATGTGGGGGTGGGGGGTGGGGAGGGAGATAGGAGATGGAGCCGAAAAGTTATAAAAGAGATCTTGGCTCACAGGTAGCACAGTGCTGCTTTCCATTGCCAGGAAATCTCTGTGCTTTTGACTGTTAATAATTGCTGTCGTTTGAACATGAATGAAACAAACTCTTAATTAAGGGCTAGAACAAACATGAAGATAAAAGGGCTTAGAGCAACTGGAGGAGTTGGAAAACCTATGTTCTGCCTATATAATCTCTTCAAGTACCATTTTTTGTCTGTTTAGCTGGAATGGTTTGAATATGCATCTTCCGTATGGGTTGGGTGTTGAACAGTTGTTATCGGTAGTATTTATCTGAATTTGCTCGGGCACTGAAGTTCTCAGGGAGCGGTCTTAGCATGTAAAGGTGACCAGTCAGACACAAGCCTGATCAAATACTGAGTCCCATGGACAAGGCTGTTCATATCATGTTGGTGATAGAGCACTTGTATAGTTTCCCGCTGTCTTCAGTGTTCTCAGACCTTATTCTCCACACCCTGTTGAAACAGGGGAGACACCATTCTATCGCTCCTCTCCCACATACTAAACCCAACCCAAAAGGAGCAGCTTTGAGCTGATGTAACAAATCCTTTATTAAAAACAATTTCTCTTTCTTGCTCTGTCTTTTCCCTCCCACCCCCATCAAATCTGCTTACTCAGCTGCTTCTTAATGTCCCTTTAAAGTAACCTAAACCAGTAGAAGACTCTCACAGTTAATCTTCAGCTGGTGCAAACGGGCATAGTGTCATTGAAATGAATCATGCTAAGCTAATTTACACCATCTGAGAATTTGGCCCTCAGCCAGTATATAAAAACGTTGGTGGTGGGCATGGAGATGGAGGGAGGCGGTGAGAGAGAGACGGAACTAATGGACCTAAACTCATGAGCAGCTGAGCCCCTGAACACTTGGCACCTTGCAGAATGCGACTCCATGTTTGCCAAGGCTCCAGGGGTCTCACTGCCTTCCCTAGTTTGCTTCTGATTAATTTTTAAAAGGTTCCCAAGAGCCAGCGAAGACAGTGCAAGAACAGGTCATGCCTAGGAGAAAGTAGCTCGTTGTCACCAACCTTTTATCACAGGTCTGTGCAGCTGTTGCATGGGGCAGTTAAATTGGCACATGCTTGTTTTGGTGCAGTGCAATTCCCACTGCATCATGGGGCAAAATGACCAAAAACGTGAGAGGACAGGTGCCATCGACTGACTGTTGAGGGTGCATTTCACCCTAGTCCAGAGTGCCTAATCAAAGGCCTAGGTGGAGCCTGGCAAAGAGCCTGGCAAGAGGCCTTCTTGCACTGGAGTTATTTCATGTCTGGAGCAGAATTTCATGGTCCTGCTGTCCATGTATGTGCACATACTGTGTGCTGGTCTGATTCAAATCAGCCTCCCTTTGTATTTCACTAATTACTAGAGTCAATATGAACATATCTTTGTATAACGGACAACTAATGTAAAGGTACATTTTATTTTTCTACTGACACTTCTAATGCTGGTGTTGCTGTTTACCAATAAACTCCTTAACTATCGCTGTGAAACAGCCTGTGTACATCCTCTTTGTGGAGGGATAGGAGGGTGGATACTGGTGCTTCACATTCGTGTGTTTCATGTTCCTTTTGTTTTCTTAGTGAGCTAATACAGATAGAGAATTAGACTAATTTCCTTGTTAAAGCCCAATTTCTGTTGTCTTGGAAAATCCACGCGACCTACTCCGTGCCTGGAGTCTGTTATTCAAGCAAGCTCAGCTGGATCGTGCACAGTGAATTTGGTGTCTGTAACAGCTATTGTAATACTCTGCTTTTAATATGTCTCATCAGAGGCTCTCCAACCGCTACACAAGGGTCAGGTAGCATTAGGGGAAACTAAAACTAAGTGATGTGCCCAAGGGCCCAGCAAGACAGTGGCACAGCCGTCTGCCCTCTAACTACGAGGCAATGCTTTCCTTTAAGGGAGGTGTCCTGAATCCATAACCCAAAAGAGTCCTGTGAGGAGGAAGACTCAATAACAGAGATGTTTATTCATGAGATGCAGATGGGTGCTGGAGTGTCCTGTGTACACTGCTGGTGAAATCATTCCTGTAGGCCAGGCTCTCACCAGGGCACAGTTCTTCCTGTCCAGTCCACTATGATCCCACTATGATCTCAGAGAAGGTGGAGAGCACCTTCAGAATCCCCCGCACGCTGTTCTCCACCATCAGCTCTGCCTGCAGCATGCACACGAAATGGGGAGAATGAAACTCCACTCATGTTTGAAGCACCCGCCCCAGGGAAGTGGGCTCCCAGCCTCGTTGGCAGCTGGCCCACACCTTCCTGTGCTCCCTTCTGGAACACAGCTAGCAAATCCAGATTGTTGATGGGGGGGAGAGGGGGTTGGGCAGTAGTTGTCTTTCTGGAAAGAATCGGGAGCGCAGACCTTGTGAACCTGTGGGTGTGGGGGCCGGGGGGGGGGGATAGGGACTGGAGGAGAAGCTGCTGCTTCCCGAGGTTGGAAGCAGATTATGTTCTTCTGTCCAGGTGGAGCCACAAATAAGAACAGCAGCTAGGTGGTGCAGGAATATCGGGGAGGGAAAGGGGGGAACAATAGGACCTGAGGTCACAGATGGGATGGGAGGTGAGATGCAGCTGGAGGACATGGGACCCAAGGCCACACGTGGGATAAGATAGAGAGGGTATATCTACCCTGCATTAAAACCCGCGGCTGGCTTGTGCCAGCAGACTCAAGCTAAGGGGCTCTGGCTAAGGGGCTGTTTAATTGAGGAGTAGACATTCAGGCTTGCGCTAGAGCCGGGTTCTAGGACCCTGTGAAGTAGGAGGGTCCCAGAGCTTGAGCCCAAATACCTACACTGCGATTAAACCGCCCCTTAGCCCAAGCCTGTGAGGCTGAATAGGCTGGCGCGGCCAGCCGTGGGTGTCTAAATTGCAGTGTAGACATACCCAGACAGGGACACTGGAAGATGAGGAGAAAAGTAACAGGAGTGGGAGGAAGATTTAACCCCGTCCTACACAAACATACAAACAAACAAACCATATCCTCAGGTTGTCCCCCATCCCTCTGCAAGAGTGTGGGCTGGACCAGAGACAGGCCAGAGCGGGAGATTGGGCACAATGGTCTGATGCCCACATGATCCTGAGTCCTACCAGGGAAGTGACTACAAATGCTGGTTTTATTGAGACACTTTCACAGTGTCCTGCAGCCCCGCGAACCTCTCAGGACTCCGGAAACGTCCTGGCTTCTCACTTCATTCATCAAACCGTGTTTATTTTACAGCTACAAAATGTTTACTCAAAAGAGGGGCATTTACTCTGTGTTTAGCAGGAACAAACAGTGCAGTGGGTGCAGGAAGTGTTCAGCGCCAGCAGTGGCTGGAGTGCAGAGAAAAGCCAAATGAGCGGAGACGTTATCAGAGCAGTTCATGTGAGCAACACTTGGCCAAGGGGATTTGATCTGGATCATAATAAATGAGTCAATCCTGCTTTTAACTCGAGCAAACTTGTCTCGGTAGCAGCAGCAAAGCAATGACACTCTGGTCTGAGCGAAGGGCAGTAGATGCAATGAGTGATAGTCCCTAACCCCAACCACCATCTCACCTCTCGCCGCTGGGAGATGGAGCTCTGGGCACGTCTCCGGAAAGTCATTAGCTGCTGTACCTTGGCAGTTCCCACCCAACCCGGATCCAGTCTTCCTTGTATCTCACCAACTGGCACCTCGTGAGCATGTTCAGAGCAGTCTGGAGGTGAAGCACGTCCAGAGCAGAGGCAGAGTCACGGGGGAAGACAATTAACATGAATTTATGGCACTTCGACGCTCCTTCCAACTGCACATAACTGACTTGTGCTGCTGAGAAACCTGCGTAATTGTAGGCTGCACAGGCCAACTAGCTGCCCCTTTCCCTTTTTCCTCCCTTCATAAAACAGGGAAATTAAATGCAAACTAAGGTGAATTAAAGCACTAGATAAGGCACTGTACAGTGGGGACAGTCCCAAAGCTACAGGTTACTGCTACATTAACTCAGCTGGGTCTCCTCTGGGTTATAGTTTTTATTCCTCTCCTCCTTGTTAACTGTGATCATGTGCATATTCCACTCCTACGGGAAGCAATCTGTTTGATTCCTAAATTCTGGAGCCAGAGGCCTGAGGTCCTTGAAAGCCACATCCGTCTTCCCCCAGGGTCTGGTGAAGACGCTAGGCTTGTCTTCACTGCAGACTTAACTCGTGTGTTGCCTGTAACTGGCGTCCCGTCGACACACTCACAGACCCTTCACTCATGTGTGGGGGTGCTGTTAATGCTGGATGCCTGGCCCCTCATGAGGCACAGACCAAACCACAAGTGAACACGACTCGCCAGCTGTTAACATGCCAATAACTGCCACTCGAGTGCTGCTAAGCCACCAATGCCTTCCCATAGTTTCCCCAGTGTGCCCAGCAAGGACAGACACCATCTCCCACAATCCCCTGGGCAAGTGCATAGTGCAGCATGTCTTACAGTAGCACAAGAACGCATGGGCTACGCCCTCAGACATCTTAGAGCAGAGGTCCCCAAACTGTGGGGAATGCCCCCCTAGGGAGGCATGGGGAAATGGCCCAGAGAATGTGGCGGGGCCCAGGCCAGCCACCCAGCCCTGCCCAGTCCGCAGTTCTGTTCCTGCCCCGCCCCCACCCTGGGGAGGTGGTGACCTCACAGACAGATGCTGACATCAGCCAGGCAGGATGGGGAGGGGCCAGGGAAGTCTCCTTCTCGAGGTCTCTCTGTGAGGACTAAGAGGGGATCAGGGGTCACGTCCATGAGCGCCAGGAGGAACCTCTGTCAACTTTTCTCCTTTACTATCAAGGTTCCTCCCCCACTCTGAACTCTAGGGTACAGATGTGGGGACCTGCATGAAAAACCTCCTAAGCTTATCTTTACCAGCTTAGGTCAAAATTTCCCCAAGGTACAAAATATTCCACCCTTTGTCCTTGGATTGGCCGCTATCACCACCAAACAAATACTGGTTACTGGGGAAGAGCTGTTTGGACACGTCTTTCCCCCCAAAATACTTCCCAAAACCTTGCACCCCACTTCCTGGACAGGGTTTGCTAAAAAGCCTCACCAATTTGCCTAGGTGACTACAGACCCAGACCCTTGGATCTTAAGAACAATGAACAATCCTCCCAACACTTGCACCCCCCCTTTCCTGGGAAATGTTGGATAAAAAGCCTCACCAATTTGCATAGGTGACCACAGACCCAAACCCTTGGATCTGAGAACAATGAAAAAGCATTCAGTTTTCTTACAAGAAGACTTTTAATAAAAATAGAAGTAAATAGAAATAAAGAAATCCCCCCTGTAAAATCAGGATGGTAGATACCTTACAGGGTAATTAGATTCAAAACATAGAGAACCCCTCTAGGCAAAACCTTAAGTTACAAAAAAGATACACAGACAGAAATAGTTATTCTATTCAGCCCAGTTCTTTTCTCAGCCATTTAAAGAAATCATAATCTAACACATACCTAGCTAGATTACTTACTAAAAGTTCTAAGACTCCATTCCTGGTCTATCCCCGGCAAAGACAGAATATAGACAGACACACAGACCCTTTGTTTCTCTCCTCCTCCCAGCTTTTGAAAGTATCTTGTCTCCTCATTGGTCATTTTGGTCAGGTGCCAGCGAGGTTACCTTTAGCTTCTTAACCCTTTACAGGTGAGAGGAGCTTTCCCCTGGCCAGGAGGGATTTCAAAGGGGTTTACCCTTCCCTTTATATTTATGACATTTCCTTTCATTGATTTGATGAGAAAACAGATATCCCTGTTGAGAAGGTAAGAGCCTGCTCAGGGCTGAAACCTCTTCAGTCGGATCCGTCTGGTGACAGTTGAATTCTAGGCATGGGAAACACAAGCTTAAGGAGGCAGAATTTTATTCCGCACCTAGAATTTTGTCCCTTAGAATCACTGGGGACAGGAGGGTTTGTCTGTTTTATTCCACCTTTTCCTCCATCCCTCCCTCCTTTCTCTTCTTCTCTTGCATCTTTTGTCCTTTCTCCTCTTCCCCTCCCAACACCAGGAGGGGTTTGTGTGTGACGGGAGAGTGCTCTGCAGCTCATGTCGTGGGAGGTCCGCCCAAAAATGTGGGGCTGAAATAGTGCTCGGGCAGTGATCCCCACCAGTGACCTGGGCCATCCTTTGGGCTCTCTGGTGAGAACTCTCAGCCTCCAGTCCTCAGCCTCTACCCTGATTGGCTGAGCAGGGGGTTATTGACAGGGAGGAGACTCAGGTCCTTGTCGTTTTCTTTTAAGACCAAGTAAGTTAGTAAGTCACAACCAGTCATATGGTTGATGAATTTTGCTGCTTCTCTGCATTAATTGCCTCTGAGCAGTTCATGATTCTCTTGAACATTCCAGTTCTCCTCAAATACTTGCTGAATAATTCCTGTGCACTCTTGTTGGTCTGGAGCTCATTTGAGAGCACTTTATTTAGGTCATTCAGTGTATGAAATTGAAGATCCGATGGTTAGTTTGAAAATCAGGGCACTTGGGTCCTATTCCCAACTCTGCCACTCACTGGCTGTATGACCTAAGACAAGTCAATTCTCCTTTCTCAGTCTTAACTTCTCCCTCTTCCAAGTAGGGATAATAACGGTCCACTCCTACCTACCTCACAGTGGGTGGAGGATGCGGATCCATTGGAGAGTGTCACTAGGAGTAGTGCAGAATATGAGGTGTCCTATCACGTTTACTCAGATCAGATTATGACAGAATAGAATAGCTGAAATAGTCTATTTTATTTGCATTTTCTTATCTAATTTTTGAGATCTAAGCATCTCCTCTTTGTGTTCGATGAGACAATTTAACACACTGTGACAAAGAGGAGATGCTTTTGTTTGGCAACAAAATCTTTTTGCAAAGAACTCTCATCCTACTTGTTATGATTTCCAGGAACAAACTGGTTTAGTCTGAATGGGATTTTCTGACAGAAACGGTTTCAATGAAATTTCCCACCATCTCGATTCCTGGGCTCTATTCCTGCCTCTTGGGGGTTTGTTGTCCGTTAGGAGTCAGGACTGGTGGCTTCTCTTTCTGGCTCTGTCACCGCCTTGCTGTGTAGGCCCTTGGGTAGGTCACTTCCCTTCTCTGTACCTCAAGTTCCTCCCCATCTGTTCAATGAGAACAGGGACAATTCTCCAACTCTGGGCAGTGGTGATCCTGAGTGAGATAAAGGGCGTTAAAGCCCTCTGGGAAGGAGAAAGGGGAGTTTCACGGTGTTTAGCACGAAGGAATTCTAAAGTTTGCTAAAATGTCTAGTCTGTGGAAACAAGAAATGGTCAGGGCCAAATTTTTTAACCACTGCCTTTTTTAAAGCCCATTCAGGGATGTGAGTCCCTACCTTTTAGGTACCTGGGGTTCTTTGCCAGCAGGAGAGAAGAGGTTCCTGCCTCTAGTTTTGTGGCCTTAACGAACCAGGTGCTGTGCCCCAGTTCTCGTCTGAGATCCCTGAAAAAGAACATCTTCCCGTCCAGTAACAAGACAGGACCTATCTTTAAAAGGGGAACAAAGAGAACCCTGGGACTTACAGACTAGCTAGCTTCACTTCCATAGCTGGAAAGATCCTGGAATACATTCTTAAACAATCAGTTTGTCAGCACCTACTGGATAATTCGGTTCTTAGGACTAGTGAGCATAGATTTGTCAAGAACACATCATTCCAAACCAATCCTATTTCCTTCTTTAGTAGGGTTACGGGCCTAGTGGAGGTGGGTAAACAGTAGATGTGATCGATCTTGGTGTTACTAAGGCTTTTGACACAGTCCCATAGGACATTCTCACAAGCAAACTAGGGAAATGTGGTCTAGATGCAATTAGTGTAATGTGGGTGCAGAGCTGGTTGAAAGCCCATCCTCCAAGAGCCCTTCTCCATGTTTGGCTGTCCAACAGAGAGGGTGCACCTAGTGGGTCTGGCAGGGATCAGTCCAGGGTCTGGTACTATTCAATATTTTCATTAATGATTTGGAAAATGGAGTGGAAAGTATGCTTCTAAAATATGCAAATGACACTTTGGAGCACAGGACTGGAATTCAAAAAGCCCTTAGGAAATTGGAGAATTGGTCTTCTTGAGCCAAACTCCATGACTGGGCCCCTCTCTATAGACTGCGCTGAAGTGAAACCCCAGAGCCGAACACTCCTCCTCCCGGGCAGTGCACTCCGACCTTTAATGGGCAGATGCTGCTTGGCACTGTCAGAGCAGCTTTTGCTGGGGGATTCTCCCAGCACTGTCCAATCGTGGAAAGTATTCAATCCCCATTTGACTGCTGGGGACAGAGCCATAGAGGGGGAGCAACTTGCCCAAAGTCCCACAGGAAAAGGAAAACAACCAGCAACGGAACCAATAGGAAACCCTGCAATGGAACTCAGGAGTCCTGGCTCCCAATCCCTGGTCCAGTCGCTCCAGCAGAGCACACTCCCTCTCAAAGGCAGGGGGAGCGGACACGAGGGCCTGGTTGTAATTGCCAGCTGTGGGAGGGAGTGTGCAGCAGTGATTAGTGAAGGGGCCTGGAAATAAGGACTGCTGGGTCCCATCCCAGGCTCTAACACTTGGTGTGACCCTGAGCCAATAGCTTCCCCTCCCCAGGCCTGTTTCTCATCAGTCGGGTTGGGGTCGCAGTCCCTACAGCCCAGGGGGGCTGGGAGGCTCCAGGAAGGTGTGTAAAGTGCTGGGATGTCAGGATCCTGGAGGCTCTGTCACCTCCACACTAGCGCGGTGTACTGCACCCCAGGCCGAGTTTCTCTGTCCCTTGGCAATAAGACAGACTCTTGTTTTCACAGCCAGTCGATGGCCCAGTGTCATCACCCTGCCTGCTGGCTGCGCGGGGTAACTCCTCAGGTCACCACCACCCTCTCCAGCCTGCCTCGGGCTTGGAGAGTGAGGAGATGGGTGAGGGACGACACTGAACATCCTCCATCCATCGCTCCATCACCAGAGCAAGTGAGTGGCATTAGGGTTCCTCTGTGGCATTCCCTGTCTGTCTGGGGAAAGGCAGAAAGAGGGGGAGAGAATCTCTCCCAAAGGAGATTGGATTTGCAAACAGCCCCCAGGAGCCCCTGGCTCTCAGACCAGGGAGGGAATTCTCCAGAGCCATCTCCAGTGTGTTTGGAAAGGTCCCAGCAATGGGGCTCCCAGCCCTTCCCTTGTGGGAGACTGTTCCCCAGGCTGAGAGTCTCTGAGCTGGGACTGACACTGTGAGCTGCTGAGCATGGAAATCAATGGGGGGAAACAACGAGACCCTGACCTTGCTATGCCGAGGGAAGTGGGGAATGGTTTGAAGTGGGGAATGGTTTCCCAGGAGAAGTCCAGACTCCTGGGTTCTGTTCCTGCTCTAGCCTGGGTGGGGGCAGAGGGGGGAGATGGGAGTGTGGCCTGTGATGGCAGGAGGGAGCTGCTTGTCCAAAGTAACTGATGGTCTTTGTGACTGACCCCAGTGCTTGAGAGGAGGAGCAATAACTCCTCGAGAGGAGGAGCAATAACTCCCCAGTTATTGCAGCACCAGGGATGACGAGGGGGAAAGTTGGGAGCAGATCATGCAATGAACTTCTGCCAGTGTGTGTAGCTTGCATTCCCTGTACCCCTTTGAGGAGAGGGGGGGAAGGAGCTGCTCTGGCTGGGTCAGGGATGGGGAGGGACCAAAAAGGCTGGTTAGTGAGAGGCTGCTTTGAGCCCAGACTCACGACTGCTCCCCGCTCGGGTCCAGGGTGGCCCGGCTCCTCAGGGTGTTGAGGAAGAAGGCTCTGCAGTTGGCCCCAGAGCCTGAGGAAAGCAGCTGCCATCTTCCCCAGGAGCAGAGTGGCCCCTCCATCCCCGCTGGTGGGGAACGAGCTCCCGGCCGGGCCAGGAGGTGGAAGTGCCCAGCCTTCTGGCAGAGGAAACCCGCTCCCGGCGCAGATGCTGAGGTGGGAGAGGCAGTGGCCAGGCCAAAATGGAGCTGGCCCAGGAAGCGGCTGGGCAGGCAGGACCCAGCCCAGGAGTGGAGCCGGGCAGGGTGGCTCTGGGGCTTGTTGTGTGGGCAGCATCGGCCCCAGGAACCCAGCCCTGATTTCCAGCATGAGGCATCGCCCTGCCCGGTCACTGAGGACCTTCCAGCCTCCCCAGGGCAGGAGGTGGAGGATCCCTGTCCCAGCACCAGCAGCTCAGCCTGCTTCCCATGGGACAGCAGCAGCACCTGGGACTCAAGCAGCAGCCAGGCCAATGGACGCTTCTGCTTTGTTCCAGGTGAGGAGCCAGGCTGGGTGAAGAGGGGGCTGTGAACACTCTGGGCCCTGGCCCTTGACCAACGCTATCGGGGGCAGGTCCCCAGCCCAGGTGTCTGGTCTGAGCCACGTGAACCCCACTGACACAAGATGCTGCCACTTGGGTCCATGGTGCTCCATTGGGCGGGGCGGGGGGGGAGGCACCTCCCAGGGAGCCCAAGACAGTGGTTGGGGGGGGTCTCTTTGCTATGGAGTCTAGAAGGAGTTGGGGGCTGAAGGCATCATTGAGAAGGGGGAGTGTGGGCAGGGAGGTCCCTGGCTAACTGTCTCTTTCCTGCCTAACCCCACTCCTGGTGGGCGCAGGATGAGGCCCAGCAGCTCACGTTCCTGCATGCCATCTACCCCACGTGTCTCTCTGCACACCAGAGAGGGCAGGACACACTGGAGCCGCACTGCTGCAAGGTGGCTGTGGTGGAGAGGATTGTGGTGAGCAAGACACTGCGCCCGGCAGCTGGAGCCAGCTGGGGGATGGCTGGTGCTGGAGGGGCAGCTGAGGGCAGGGATTGCTGGGGTGAAGATAGGGGAGAAGAGAGGGGAGAAATAGTGGGCAGGAATTGGAGGAGCGGGAGGCAGGTGGCGGGATCCTGCTGGCTGGGTGGGGTGCTGGCTGTGTAATCTTCTCATTGGAAAGTGTCAGTGAGGCCCGAATCTCACACGCTCCTTTGTCTCCTTTGGGTTTCACAGGAGCTCATTGAGGAGCTTCCTGATGACTCTCCACCCGACGCCATCCTGGCCAACTGCCTGATTGCTGTGGGCAACCTCAGGTACCGAGACTCTCTTGCCCAGTTCCCCTCACGCCAGTGCTGCTCAGGTCCATGGCTGGGAGTCACTGTCCCTCCCACTCCCAGGTCACCTCCAGAGGGTGAGTCCTCTGGCAGAGGTGACGGGAAGGTTCACACGCTCCTGGCTGGGCTGTTCTTTTCATTCCAGTAACAGTGCAATGGCTTTTGGGAGAGGCTGACTCCCAGGATCAGATACAGGAGGGGCAGCAGGGTCCAGGGAACAGGCGCTATTCCTGCCCTGCCACTGTCTGTCTGGGAAACCTTGGCCTTATCATTCCCTGGCTTGGTGCCTCAGTTTCCATTCTCGCCAGCCTCTGCCTATTTCCCTGCAGTTTCACGTCCGTGTTGGTGCCAGTCCCACCCCTGCACTGCACAGTCTAATCCCGGCTCCTCTCTCTCTTGCCAGCACCATGACACCCGCCCTGGAGCCAGAGCTGGAGACCCACCTCCTTCGTGCTGCCCTTCATGCCGTGTTCACCCTGAGCATGGAGAAGGACCCCACCCAAGTCCAGGTAGATCATGCTAAAGTCATGGCTTGAAGAGCTAGTTGTCATCCTGCCACGAATCCTTGCTAATTGCCTGCAGTGGGATGTGAATGAGAGAGGCCAGGATATGTGTTTGGGGGTCTCACCACTGCTTCCCACAGACCCCTCTTCCTATCCTGTGGCAGGTGTAGCCCCAGTTTCCCTAACTCTGACCCATGACTCTCCCTTGCTTTGCAGGATCTCCATAGTGTCTTGCCAGACATCCTGGATGCCATGCTGGGGAATCTGCTGGCAGAGTCCCCAGGCACCAACATGCTCCACTACATCTTGGAGGTGAGTGTGATGAGAGGGGTGGGGGCAATTTTACCTTAACTCTTAGATCCATTTTCCAGTCTGTCCTCCTAGCTGGGCCCGCAGTGGGCCATCCTTGGTCAGGGCAGTTAGTGCAATGCAGTGTCAGGCCCTTCCTCCTGGAAGGACAGAGGAAGGAGCTGGGACTTCAAGCCAGAGGTCTGCCTGGTTCTGTTCAGCACTAACCACAGGGCCCCTGGCTGGCTTGGGGAGCGAGAGTCTGAACCCCTCCTGCGAGATCCAGAAGACAGTCCTCAGAGAAGAGTCACAGGCTCGTTCCTAGAGAAACAGGAGGACCCCACACAATCAGCCCTGAGATTCCTGGGGGGATTGTGCTCACACTCAGTCCCTTCACCCAACCAAGGACTTGAGAGCCAGGGAGGGGGAAGGGGTCTGTCTCTTTCCTGGTAAGCTGTTCAGGAATCAGGAGTTCAGGGAGGATGGGAGCAGCCCCAACATCGAGCATTGTCCCAATCTAGAGAGACAGTGACAAGTTGTGACCTGCAGGATACAACCATCATCCTGTGGCAACAATCCCCTTCAGAAGCTCTGCAATCAATGAATTAGATATTCCACCCCACACACAATGTCTCAGCCCCCTGGGGATGGGGAAGGGCTCATTAGCACAACACATGCACCTACCCATTGATCCTGAGCTGCCTCCTTTCCCCACAGCACATTAACTACTGGATCGTGCCCAGGGTGTCGCGAGAGAGAGCCAGGGCCATTAGGAGCAGCAGGGCCCTGCTCAGATCCACCATCACCCTCTCTGCGTTGGACGTAAGTGGCCACTGACCCCAGGCTCCTGGCTCCAGGCGTAGGTGGGCTGGAGCAGGTCTGGCGAGTCAGGCAGCGGCACAGGAGCTAGCGAACAGAGCTGTAGACAGGGGGGTTTGAGGGGGAGTTTGTCAGGGGAGTTTGTCTTGTGGTGCTTGTGTTTTGCTGTGGGGGGTGTGTTTTGGTGGGGTTTGTGTTTCCCAGATTAACAGGACTTAGGTGGGAAGGGTATGACAGATACAGAGGCAGCAGTGGGAGTGACCCATGTAGCGGAAGACACAATGGAGATGACTGGCTGTGGAAGCTGCGGTATGTCCATGATCCTGGAGGGGGCACCTGGTAAGAGTTTTCTCTGTATGAAGTGCTGTCTGATAGAGCTGATGGAGGAAAAGATCCGAGGTTTGGAGATGCAGGTGGAAAGTCTGGTAGAGTTTAGGAAGGGGTTTGAGCAGATTATAGAGCAAAGACATGAGGTATCTGAAGGGAAAAGCTCAGACTTCCAGATGGAAGCAGGACTGGGGAATTCTGAGGGGAGACTGGGTGAGGAAAGTGGTCAGTGGAAGCATGTGACTAAAAGAACCAGGCAGAGGAAAAGACGGGCTAGTGAAGGAGAAATAGAGCTTAAGAATAGGTATGCAGAGTTGGAAAATGAAGAAGGGGCTCAGCAGGTAGTCACTGAAGGTGGAGGGGCAAGGAAGAAGAGAAGAGTGGCTAGTCCTATAGGAAAAGGGGAAGAGTTAATGGAGATTACACCAAATATGAGCCCCAGGAGGATACAGGATGGGTTAAAGAGGATTACAAGGGAGAATAGGAATGGAAAGAACTTGCAGCCAGAGGGAACAGGAGATAGACTGGAGAATAGCACCGTCACTAGGAAAAGACAGGTCTATGTGATTGGGGACTCTTTACTGAGAAGAATATATAGGCCTGTAACCAGAGCTGATCCGGAGAATAGGAGGGTGTGCTGTCTTCCAGGTGCTAAGATACGGGATGTAGACCTGAGGTTGAAAAGGATTCTAAAGGGAGCGGGAAAGAATCCCCTAATTATCCTTCATGTGGGAACAAATGATACGGCTAGATTCTCGCTGGAAAGTATTAAAGGAGACTATGCTAGGCTGGGGAAGACGCTTAAGGAAATTGAGGCTCAGGTGATCTTTAGTGGGATTCTGCCTGTTCCTAGAGAAGGGCAACAAAGGTGTGACAAGATTATGACTATCAACAGATGGCTTAGGCAGTGGTGCTACAAGGAGGGCTTTGGGAGGTATGGCCACTGGGAGGCATTCATGGATAGAGGACAGTTCTCTCGGGATTCAGAGTAACAGCCGTGTTAGTCTGTATTCGCAAAAAGAAAAGGAGTACTTCTGGCACCTTAGAGACTAACCAATTTATTTGAGCATAAGCTTTCGTGAGCTACAGCTCACTTCATCGGATGCATACTGTGGAAAGTGTAGAAGATCTTTTTATACAAACAAAGCATGAAAAAATACCTTCCCCCACCCCACTCTCCTGCTGGTAATAGCTTATCTAAAGAGACCACTCTCCTTACAATGTGTATGATAATCAAGGTGGGCCATTTCCACCACAAATCCAGGGTTTAACAAGAGCTGACAGGTCACTGGGGTGAGGCGGGTTGCTGGAGAATGGGGTGGTGGGACGATAGGGTGTCTGGAGGGTTCTTTGGGAGGTAGGTGGAGCCTTGGGCAGCCCCCGGTAATAGGGTGTGGTCTGGGGTTGTCCCTTCTGGTCTCCGCTCCAACTGCGACCAGTTTTCTTCTTCTCTGCCACCTCCACCCATCTGGCTCCAATCTCTCCTGCCTCGATTACAGTTTTGGGCTTCCCATCTAGGATGTATCTTTCTATTTCTTCAGGAACCCTCTCTAAGAATTGTTCCATTTGCATTAGGAAGGGCAAATTTACTGGAGATTCAACACTTGCTCCTGATATCCAGGCATCCCAATGTTTCACAAGATGGTAGGCATGTCGGGTAAATGACACATCTGGTTTCCACCTTAGGGTTCTGAACCTCCGATGAGAATGCTCGGGTGTTATCCCCATTCTGACTCTCGCCTTGGATTTAAACAGTTCATACTTCTTCATGTGTTCTTTGGGCATTTCAGCCGCCACCTGAGCTAAGGGTCCACTGAGCTGCGGCCTCAGCTCTACCATGTATTGGTCGGTAAAGATGCTGTACCCAAGGCAGGCCCTTTCGAAGTTTTCTAAGAAGGCCTCCGTATCATCGCCTGCCTAGTAGGTGGGGAACTTTCTGGGTTGGGAAGTGGTTCCTGGAGAAGGATTGCTAGGGTTTGTTGGTATATTCTGCTGAGCCTTTACCTTCTCCATCTCCAGTTCATGCTTCCTCTCTTTTTCCTTCTCCTCCTCCACATGCTTCTTTGCCTCCATTTCCCTCCTGTGGGCAGCCTCCTGTACTTCCTTCTCCAGGCGCAGGAGTTCTATCTGTCTTTCATGTTCCTTTTGTTTTTCCTCAGCCTGAAATCTGGCTAATTCCAACTTTTGTTGAGCCGTGGAGTCTGTCATCCTAACCTCTCTGTTTTTAACTAACTTTACACCTGAGATTTAGAAATAAACAAACAAAACTTGGCTGTAAAATTTTGCTGTGCTGGAATAGGATACCTATTCTCTGATAGTGATTGCCAGCCTACAGAAAAAGACAATTCCCTTTGTCTCTGCTCTGGCCCCGAATCAAAGCAAAAAACCTCCACTACTTGGAAACCTCCTTTCCAGCAGCCCCAAAGGAAAAAAAATTCCTTTTCAAATCTGTGCTCCTTGTAAAAAAAATGAAAATCCTAAAAAAAAAACACCTACCACTTTTGTCTCCAGGCAAATGGGTATAGAACACCCCACTATTTACTTTTAGGGGAAAAAAACCTCAGGTTTGTGAAGACTGTGAATTTCCCTGCAGGAGGTTAACTACTCTGCCTCCAGGCAAAGAAAACCTGGAATTCACAAAGATAATCCCCTTTTGTCTCTGCTCTGGCCCCAAAGCAGAGAAAAAACTAGCTGCTTTCAGTTGGACCTCCTTTCCAGCAGCCCCAAAGGAAAAAAATATTTCCTTTTTAAAATCTGTTTTTCTCGTTCAAAAAATCTCAAATTGATCTCAAAATGATTTCAGGTTAATCCCACCACTCTGCCACCATGTCAAGGTTCCTTCCCCACTCTGAACTCTAGGGTACAGATTTGGGGACCTGCATGAAAACCTCCTAAGCTTACTTTTACCAGCTGAGGTTAAAACTTCCCCAAGGTACAAATTAATTTTACCCTTTGCCCTTGGATTTCCACTGCCACCACCAAACTTTATCCGGGTTCCTGAAAAAACAGAGTTTGGACATGTCTTTCCCCCCAAAATCCTCCCAACCCTTACACCCCCCTTAATGGGGAAGGTTTGGTAAAAATCCTCACCAATTTGCATAGGTGACCACAGACTCAAACCCTTGGATCTTAGAACAATGAAAAAGCATTCCGTTTCCTTACAAGAAGACTTTTAATAGAAGTAAAAAGAAAAGAATCACCTCTGTAAAATCGGGATGGTGAATACCTTACAGGGTAATTAGATCCAAAACATACAGAATCCCTCTAGGTAAAACCTTAAGTTACAAAAAAGACACACAGACAGGAATAGTCATTCTATTCAGCACAGCTATTTTCTCAGCCATTTAAAGAAATCATAATCTAACACATACCTAGCTAGATTATTTACTAAGTTCTAAGACTCCATTCCTGTTCTGTCTCCGGCAAAAGCATCACACAGACAGACACAGACCCTTTGTTTTTCTTCCTCCTCCCAGCTTTTGAAAGTCTCTTGTCTCCTCATTGGTCATTTTGGTCAGGTGCCAGCGAGGTTACCTTTAGCTTCTTAACCCTTTACAGGTGAGAGGATTTTTCCTCTGGCCAGGAGGGATTTTAAAGGGGTTTACCCTTCCCTTTATAGTTATGACAAAGACATTTTTGGACTTTTAGTTTAGGATGGGCGCGACCCAGGAAGGGGTGGACTAAAAGATGGTCACCTGGCTGAAGGGCTGAGTTCCCAGGCAAAAAACTGCCAGAGTGCCCTACCGACTCTTGGCCAGGGTGCTAGCCCAGCAAGAAAGCTGTGGCACCAGGCCTTGCCAGGAAAGGGAACCTATCGGTGAGTGAACTCTGTTACAAGCCTGCTTCCATTGTGGAAACAGCCGGTAATGGAGAGTGGTGGGGATGGCCTCTGGGAGAGGATGGCCGGAGTGGTCATACAGCAGGGGCAGCAGGGTCCAGGGATGAGAGCAGGGAACAGGTTGTAGTGCAGACCTGCCACTGAGTGGTAACGTGATCCTGGCCACGTCACTCTCCCACCTGGTGCCTCACTTTCTCTATCTTTGAAATGGGGACCATCCTGACCCACCTTAAGAACGTGTTTGATCCTCTGCTCTTGTTTCTCCAATCCCTGCCCTCCTAGCCCCACACAGGCCTCTGCCCTGTTCCTCAAACTTCCATGCCCATGTTAGTGCCTGCGTCGCCCCCCAGCTGCAAGGTCTCCTGTACAGTCTCCTGCTAGCAAACTGAAGCCGCCTCTAGATCCAGAACAGGAATTGGTTGGTTCAGTTGCTTATTCTCTGGGGTTCAGACCCTCTGTTCTCCCCCTGGGGTGACAGAACCCTGATTGTCATATCTGTCTTTCAGGCTCTGTCCCAGCCTCTCAGATATATCCTGCAGCCAGCCCAACTCAGGGAGCAGTGCGGACAGGTTATCTCATCCTGTGAAACCAAGCAACATGGGTCCCATTGAGACTCAGATGGAAGATCCCATACATCTCCTGGAGGTAAGAACCGTTCACTCGTCCTGCCACTTGGGGCTCTTGCTACAAACAGGGGGCTCCTGCTACATATCCTTGTTGGGAGGTTTCCCTGTCCCTGGATCCCAGCCCTGGTACGAGACCTATTTCTCATCATGATATCCTCATGTTATTCTCAGAGGATGTGTCCAGGATCCTGGAGACTGTTTCCTGCAGGAAGTTTGAGCGGGCAGAGATCACTCACTGTCATGACCCACAGGTCTGCAGGGTTCACGGAAGCAGCCACACTCCAACCCTCCACCTGGAAGCCTCCTGAAAATTGCTTACCCAGGACCCACGACGTTCAGCCCCAGTTTGAGGCTCCACTCCTGAGGTCCTGTTGGAGGAGTCAGAGAGCAGCTAATTGGCCCCCTGGCCCTGCTTAAGACAGCAGCAGGAAGAGGAAGCTGTCTGAACACCAGGGCTGCTCCCTGTTCTGGACCATGTGCTGCCTCTTTCTGCTGCCGCTCCCCTGACTTGATTTCCTGGCATCTGATTTGTGGTTGTGATCGCAAGTTTGTTTTTTGCTTCTGATCTTCCAGTATCCTGACCCAGCTGACTCATGACTCCTGTCCTGTGAGTGTGGACTCTGGCTCTGACCAGTAGGTCTGGCTGTCCTTGACCCAGCCATGACAGTCATCAACTCATAGACTTTAAGGTCAGAAGGGATCATTATGATCATCTAGTCTGGACTGCACAATGCAGGCCACAGAATCTCATGCACCCACTCCTGCAATAAACCTCTCACCTTTCTCTGAGGTATTGAAGTCCTCAAATCATGGTTTAAAGACTTCAAGGTGCTGAGAATCCTCCAGCAAGTGACCCGTGCCCCATGCTGCAGAGGAAGGTGAAAAACCCCCAGGGCTTCTGCCAATAATGCCCTGGAGGAAAATTCCATCCCGACCCCGAATATGACGATCAGCTGAACTCTGAGCATATGGGCAAGACTCACCAGCCAGATACCCAGAAAAGAATTCTCTGTAGTAACTCAGATCCCATCCCATAACAACATCCCATCAAAGGCCACTGGGCCCCATCTACCACGAAGAGTCAAAGATCAATTAATTGCCAAAATCATGCTGTCCCATCATACCATCTCCTCCATAAATTTATCGAGCTTAATCTTGAAGCTAGATAGGTTTTTGCCCTCACTGCTTCCCTTGGAAGGCTGTTGCAGAACTTCACTCCTCTGGTAATGGTTCGAAACCTTTGTCTAATTTCAAGTCTAAACTTCCTGCTGGCCAGTTTATATCCATTTGTTCTTGTGTCCACATTGGTACTGAGCTTAAATAATTCCTCTCCCTCCATGGTATTTATCCCTCTGATATACTTATAGAGAGCAATCATATCTCCCCTCAGCCTTCCTTTGGTTAGGCTAAACAAGCCTAGCTCCTTGAGTCTCCTTTCATAAGACAGGTTTTCCATTCCTTGGATCATCCTAGTGGCCCTTCTCTGTACCTGTTCCAGTTTGAATTCATCCTTCTTAAACATGGGAGACCAGAACTGCACACAGTATTCCAGGTGAAGAATGCCTTTTATAATGGTACTAACACCCCCTTATCTCTACTGGAAATACCTTGCCTGATGCATCCCAAGACCGCATTAGCTTTTTTCACGGCCATATCACATTGGCGGCTCATAGTCATCCTGCGGTCAACCAATACTCCAAGGTCCTTCTCCTCCTCTCTTACTTCCAACTGATGTGTCCCCAGCTTATAACTAAAATTCTTCTTATTAATCCCTAAATGCATGACCTGCATGAATCTGGGAGGCAGTGACCATGAGTTGGTTGAGTTCAGGATCCTGACACAGGGAAGAAAGGTAAGCAGCAGGATACGGACCCTGGACTTCAGGAAAGCAGACTTCGACTCCCTCAGGGAGCGGATGGGTAGGATCCCCTGGGGGACTAACATGAAGGGGAAAGGAGTCCAGGAGAACTGGCTGTATTTCAAGGAATCCCTGTTGAGGTTACAGGGACAAACCAACCCGATGAGTCGAAAGAATAGTAAATATGGCAGGCGACCAGCTTGACTTAACGGTGAAATCCTAGCAGATCTTAAACATAAAAAAGAAGCTTACAAGAAGTGGAAGGTTGGACATATGACCAGGGAAGAGTATAAAAATATTGCTCCGGCATGTAGAAATGAAATCAGGAGGGCCAAATCGCACCTGGAGCTGCAGCTAGCAAGAGATGTCAAGAGTAACAAGAAGGGTTTCTTCAGGTATGTTGGCAACAAGAAGAAAGCCAAGGAAAGTGTGGGCCCCTTACTGAATGAGGGAGGCAACCTAGTGACAGAGGATGTGGAAAAAGCTAATGTGCTCAGTGCTTTTTTTGCCTCTGTCTTCACTAACAAGGACAGCTCCCAGACTGCTGCACTGGGCATCACAGCATGGGGAGTAGATGGCCAGCCCTGTGTGGAGAAAGAGGTGGTTAGGGACTATTTAGAAAAGCTGGACGTGCACAAGTCCATGGGGCCGGACGAGTTGCATCCAAGAGTGCTAAAGGAATTGGCGGATGTGATTGCAGAGCCATTGGCCATTATCTTTGAAAACTCATGGCGAACGGGGGAAGTCCCAGATGACTGGAAAAAGGCTAATGTAGTGCCAATCTTTAAAAAAGGGAAGAAGGAGGATCCTGGGAACTACAGGCCAGTCAGCCTCACCTCAGTCCCCGGAAAAATCATGGAGCAGGTCCTCAAGGAATCAATCCTGAAGCACTTACACGAGAGGAAAGTGATCAGGAACAGTCAGCATGGATTCACCAAGGGTAGGTCATGCCTGACTAATCTAATCGCCTTCTATGATGAGATTACTGATTCTGTGGATGAAGGGAAGGCAGTGGATGTATTGTTTCTTGACTTTAGCAAAGCTTTTGACACGGTCTCTCACAGTAATCTTGTCAGCAAGTTAAAGAAGTATGGGCTGGATGAATGTACTATAAGGTGGGTAGAAAGTTGGCTAGATTGTTGGGCTCAACTGGAAGTGATCAATGGCTCCATGTCTAGTTGGCAGCCGGTGTCAAGTGGCGTGCCCCAGTGGTCGGTCTTGGGGCCGGTTTTGTTCAATATCTTCATAAATGATCTGGAGGATGGTGTGGATTGCACCTCAGCAAATTTGTGGATGATACTAAACTGGGAGGAGTGGTAGATACGCTGGAGGGCAGGGATAGGATACAGAGGGACCTAGACAAATTGGAGGATTGGGCCAAAAGAAACCTGATGAGGTTCAATAAGGATAAGTGCAGGGTCCTGCACTTAGGACGGAAGAACCCAATGCACAGCTACAGACTAGGGACCGAATGGCTAGGCAGCAGTTTTGCGGAAAAGGACCTAGGGGTTACAGTGGACGAGAAGCTGGATATGAGTCAGCAGTGTGCCCTTGTTGCCAAGAAGGCCAATGGCATTTTGGGATGTATAAGTAGGGCCATAGCGAGCAGATTGAGGGACGTGATCGTTCCCCTCTATTCGACATTGGTAAGGCCTCATCTAGAGTACTGTGTCCAGTTTTGGGCCCCACACTACAAGAAGGACGTGGATAAATTGGAGAGAGTCCAGCAAAGGGCTACAAAAATTATTAGGGGTCTGGAACACATGACTTATGAGGAGAGGCTGAGGGAACTGGGATTGTTTAGTCTGCAGAAGAGAAGAATGAGGGGGGATTTGATAGCTGCTTTCAACTACCTGAGAGGTGGTTCCAGAGAGGATGTTTCTAGACTATTCTCAGTGATAGAAGAGGACAGGACAAGGAGTAATGGTCTCAAGTTGCAGTGGGGGAGGTTTAGGTTGGATATTAGGAAAAACTTTTTCACCAAAAGGGTGGTGAAACACTGGAATGTGTTACCTAGGGAGGTGGTAGAATCTCCTTCCTTGGAAGTTTTTAAGGTCAGGCTTGACAAAGCCCTGGCTGGGATGATTTGATTGGGGATTGGTCCTGCTTTGAGCAGGGGGTTGGACTAGATGACCTCCTGAGGTCCCTTCCAACCCTGATATTCTATGATTCTATGATTCTATGACCTTACGCTTCTCACTATTAAATTTCATCCTATTGCTATTACTCCAGGTTACAAGGTCATCCAGATCTTCCTGTATGATATCCTGGTCCTTCTCTGAATTGGCAATACGTCCCAGCTTTGTGTCATCCACAAACTTTATTAGAACACTCCGACTTTTTGTGCCAAGGTCAGTAATAAAAAGATTAAATAAGATTGGTCCCAAAACCAATCCCTGAGGAACTCCACTGGTAACCTCCCTCCAGCCTGACAGTTTGCCTTTCACTATGACCCACTGTAGTCTCCCCTTTAACCACTTCCTTATCCACCTTCCAATTTTCATATTGATCCCCATCTTTTCCAATTTAATTAATAATTCCCCATGTGGCACCATATCAAATGCCTTATTGAAATCTAGGTAAATTAGATCCACTGCGTTTCCTTTGTCTAAAAAATCTGTTTCTGTCTCAAAGACGGAGAGCAGGTTGGTTTGGCATGATCTACCTTTTGTAAAACCATGTTGTATTTTGTCCCATTTACCATTGACCTCAATGTCCTTAACTACTTTCTCCTTCAAATTTTTTTCCAAGACCTTGCATACTACAGATATCAAACTAACAGGCCTGTAGTTACCCAGATCACTTTTTTTCCTTTCTTAAAAATAGGAACTGTGTTAGCAATTCTCTAGTCATATGGTACAACCCCTGAGTTTACCGATTCATTAAAAATTCTTGCTAATGGGCTTGCAATTTCTTGTGCCAATTCCTTTAATATTCTTGGAGGAAGATTAGCTGGGCCCCCGATTTAGTCCCATTAAGCTGTACGAGTTTTTGGCTTCTACCTCGGATACAGTAATATCTACCTCCATATCCTCATTCCCATTTCTCATGCTATCGTTATGCCTAAGCTCCTCATTAGCCTCCTTAAAGACTGAGGCAAAGTATTTGTTTAGATATTGGGCCATGCCTAGATTATCCTTGACCTGCACTCCATCCTCAGTGTTTAGTGGTCCCACTTCTTCTTTCTTTGTTTTCTTCTTATTTATATGGCTATAGAACCTTTTACTATTGGTTTTAATTCCCTTTGCAAGGTCCAACTCTCCTTGACTTTTAGCCTTTCTCACTTTATCCCTACGTCTTCTGACCTCAATAAGGTAGCTTTCCTTGCTGATCCCTCCCATCTTCCACTCCCTGTATGCTTTCTGCTTTTTCTTCATCACCTCTCAGAGATGCTTGCATATCCAGCTTGGTCTGCCACTCCTGTCTATGAATTTTTTCCCCTTTCTTGAGATGCAGGCTTCTGATAGTTTCTGCAGCTTTGATTTAAAGTAATCCCAGGCCTCCTCAGCCTTTTGATCCATAAATTCTTCAGTCCAATCCACTTCCTTAACTAATTTCCTTAATTTTTGAAAGTCAGCCGTTTTGAAATCAAAAACCCTAGTCACAGATCTATTTTTGTTTATCCTTCCATTCCGTTTGAACTGAATTAGCTCATGATCGCTCGAACCAAGGTTGTCCCCAACAACCATTTCTTCTATGAGGTCCTCACTACTCACTAAAACCAAATCTAAAATGGCATCCCCTCTTGTTAGTTCAGCAACTACTTGATGAAGGAATCCATCAGCTATCACCTCTAGGAAAATCTGAGCCCTATTATTATTATTAGCACTTATCCTCCAGTCTATATCTGGGAAGTTAAGATTTCCCATTATCACACAGTTGCCATTAGTATTTACTTCATTAGAAACATTAAAGAGGTTTCTATAGATATCCAAATTAGATCCCGGCAGTCTATAGCACACCCCAAGCACTATCCCAGGGGAGGCTTTAGTAGTTTTCTTCCCCAAAGTGATTTTTGCCCAGACTCTGTCTTATCCATTCCATCGCGTCTTATTTCTTTACAATCTACCTCATCATTGATATACAATGCTACTCCACCGCCTTTGCCTTTATTTCGGTCTTTCCTAAACAGCACATACCCTTCAATACCTGAACTCCAGTCATGACCACTATTCCACCATGTTTCTGTTATCCCTACAATATCTGGTTTCACTTCCTGCACCAGTAGCTCTAGTTCCTGCATTTTGTTACCTAGGCTCCTCGCATTGGTGTACAAACCTCTTAATTTTTGCTGTTTGCCCTCAATCACATTCTTTACCCAATTAGGCACTGACATTCTACCGCCAGCATGACCTATTAGACTGGTATCCACACTGCCCTTCCTCCTTATGTCCATTCTCCTACTCACAGCTGTATCCTTCATTACTTTGTTTTCTTCCCTCTCAATATTAAAATCCGGTGTGGACATTACCTGTACATCTTCCAACCATCTCCCCCAAATTCCTCATTTAAAGCTCTCTTAATCAGTTGTGCCAGTCTCCATCCGAGAAGTCTATTTTCTTCCCTACTCAGATGAAGTCCATCCAGAGAGAACAGTCCTCTCTCCATGAATGCCTCCCAGTGGCCATACATCCTAAAGCCCTCCTTACAGCACCACTGCCTGAGCCATCTGTTGATAGTCATAATCTTGTCACACCTTTGTTGCCCACTTCTCGGAACAGGCAGAAACCCACTGAAGATCACTTGAGCCTCAATTTCCTAAAGCTCCTTCCCCAGCCTGGCATAGTCTTCCTTGATACGTTCCAACGAGAATCTATCGATGTCATCTGTTCCCACATGAAGGAAGATCAGTGGATTCACAAACACACACACACCTCCTGGTGTTGGGAGGGGAAGAGGAGAAAGGACAAAAGATGCAAGAGAAGAAGAGAAAGGAGGGAGGAATGGAGGAAAAGGTGAAATAAAAAGGACAAACCCGCATGTCCCCAGTGATTCTAAGGGACAGAATTTAGGTGCAGAATAAAATTCTGCCTCCTTAAGCTTGTGTTTTCCATGCCTAGAATTCAACTGTCACCAGATGGATCCGACTAAAGAGGTTTCAGACCTCAGGAGGCTCTTACCTTCTCAACAGGGACGTCTGTTTTCTATCAATAAATCAATGAAAGGAAAGGAGAAAACTCTACAGAGGTTCCCCCTGATGCTCACGTACGTGACCCTTGATCCCCTCTCAGTCCTCACGGAGAGACCTCGAGAAGGAGACTCGCTGAAGTGAAGCCACAGGGGTCGCCGAGGTTTCCCTGGCCCCTCCCCATCCTGCCTGGCTGATGTCAGCATCTGTCTGTGAGGTCACCACCTCCCCACCACCTTTGACCAATCGGCTGAGCTCCTGCAAAAGGCCTGTGTGATGTCACTGCCACCCCCTTCCTTGCCGTGCTCATATCCTGCCACTGGTGGACACGTTGGAGGTTTGAGCTACTCCCTGGGGATCGCCCCACTCAATGAGGGTTCATTCTAGGAACAGGACCAGATTGACTTTTTGTGGGCCTGGCACCAAACATATTTGTGGGCCCCTCTGGGGAATGAAGAGGCCGGGGCAAAAGTACAGCGGGCAGGGTGGATTTGATTTAAATCACTCGTCAGGAAGACTCCATTTAATCATGGTTTTCTACATAAAAGTGCATTCTTGTTGCTTGTTATAACCTTAATACATATTCTTCACAACTCAGAGTTTGATGTAGGTTTCACTTTTAGAAGGGAAACACTATACATTTTTAAACCGTGATTTATACGGAAAACTTTTCAGATGAGTTTTACAGCTATGTCACAAAATGAATGAGTGTTTGGTTATTTCATTTACCAAAGGTAACTGAAGCAGAGATTTATGAAGTTATTGGGAGGGGAACTCTCTCCAATTCAACAGGTTAATCATTAATATTTGGAGGATTTTCTTGCCAGGCTGTATTAGGAAGAGAACATCCCCAGACAGATATTTAAATTGCTTTATTTAACTAAAACAACCACGTGAAGTATTCTGGATATTTTTCTTCAACAGCAAACATAATAGTTTAACAAAAAGCATATGTCCCTCATTCTCACGTTTATCTCCAGACTTCTTTTCCTTGTCCAGATCTATTCTGCCCCCAACAATCTTCTATTTATTGAACTTTTTGAAACTTTTCACTTTTAAAGAGAGGTAAGGGGTTGACCCTGTGTCCACATATTTGCAGAGGGACAACAGAGTTGAGGTCTGTTATTTCTCACTTCTCTATATTATTTATTTATTTAAAACATTTTTGCTGTTAACAAGCACGTTACCTCTGGAGACACAAATCCACAGTTTGAGAACTGCAAAACTAAGCATCTCTGATGTACCTTAATTAAAACAATCTTTAGATATTTTTTCCTCAAAAATCCAATTTAAATTAAAAAAATCCGATTATTTGATTTTTTAAAAAAAGTCATTGATTTTTATCCACCCTCAAAGTCGGGCATGGGGGCGGGGGGAAGGATTGGTCCAAGCTGGAGTGAGGCAGGAGACAGGGGCAAGATGAGCACAGTGGGACATGGGAGGAGGATTAGTCCCTGTTGACTGGAGCAAGGCAGGGGCTGAGGGCAAAAGCACAGTGGGGCAGGAGCTAGGATTGATCCTTGAAGCAAGAAAGGGGCCAGGGGTAAACTGCAAGCAGAGCAGGTCTGGGGAGGGGGTAAACAGGATCCCCCCCTACTCCTGCCCACATAGAGTGGGTACCTACCTTCTCCCTAGTCTAGCCCATTCTCTTCGTCTCGCTCTGCACTGAGCTGAGGGTGGGGGTGCACTGAGCACAGGGCTGGGTGTGAAGGAGAAGGCTGGGGGTTGGGGTGCAGGGTCTGAACAGGAGGTAGAATGAGGGAGGGGGCTCAGAGTTGGGGCAGGAGGTTGGGGGTGTGGAGCACTTACCTGGGGGAGCTCCCATTCGGTGCAAGGGGTGCAGGTTGATATGTGTGGGGGGAGGGTGCAAGAGCTCCAATTTGGTGCTCAGGGTGGGGGTGGGGATTTGAGGGGGGTGCAGGAGTCAGAACTGGGGACTGGGTGTGTGTGGGGGGGGTGCAGGAGTCAGGGCAGGGTGTGTGAGGAGGGTGCAGGAGTCAGGGTTGGGGCGTGCAGGAGTCAGGGCAGAGGGCTGCGTGTGTGGGAGAGGGCTGCAGGGGTCAGGGCTGGGGAGGTGTGCTGGAGTCGGGGGGTGCTTCCAGCCCTCTGCCCTGAGTGTTTCACAGGAGGGAGCTGGAAGGTATACCCCGATTCCACCCCCTTCCTCAAGGCCCTCTCCCCGCCTCTTCTCCACGTCCCCCTCTCTCTGCCCGGCACACCGCGGAATGGGGGCAGGGGCGGAGGTGGGGCAAGTCCGCAGCAAGCTGCGGGGAGAGGCGGGAGCTTGGTTGCCGGCGGCCTCGGAGCAGCAGGACCGAGCCTGGGGTGCAGCCCCACCAAGCTTCTCCCCCGCAGGAGAGAGCGGGGGCGGAGAAGAGTGGCTGGGCCAGGGCCCCCCTACTCCAGACTCCCCCTCCCCCCATCTCCAGCAGTCCGGCCGCCCCCCTTTTTTTTTTGCTCTGGGGCGACCCTGATTCAGGTGTGCCTGGGCCCACCCCGTGCGCACGCCTCTGAAGCTAGCATTAGTGTGTGATCCTTGAGAGCCCCGGAGCTGTGCTGCCCCTGAGTAGTGTGAGTGGGAATTGTGCTTTTTCACACTGCTTGTGAACACACAGGGGTCCAGCTAGCCGGCTTTCAGCTCCCCCACTGTAAAAAGTGATCAAGCCCTTCCTGCACCACAAACCCAGGGCCTTAAAGGGATGGGTCAGCACGGAGAATTCAGCGCTTGCCAACAGGGGGACACTCAGGAAAATGAATTTTGATTAGTAGAAGGTGTGACTTGAAAGTGGATTAGTTAAATGGCATCGAACCCCTCACTAACCCCATCAAAGAACTGACCTTACATAGCACATCAGAGCTCAAAGCTATTTCTTTATGTTTTTTGGGAGAAAGCTACATATTCCACAGTCCACACCCCTCTTCAAATGAGAGTTTTGGGAAGGTTGCAGAGAGGTTCCCTGTGCCTCTCTGGTGAACTTGGCTTCTGGATTCTCCTGGTCTTTACCTTCTCCTGCTCCTGCAGTGTTGATTTTCTCTCCTTCACCATCCTGCAGCCTCCTCCTTCTCTTCCTGTTGAAATAGCAGCAGTAGTTGCTCTGGTATCTTAGACCTTGTCTACTTCCTGGAACAGTGGGGGCCTATCCCCATTGGCCTATATACAACCCCACTGTGTAACCCAGATGTGGCTGCATCTTAGTACCAAGACACCAGGGGTCACGGCGCCAGTGGAGATGGTACACACAGGCCACTGCCCTACGTGGCCACCAGACGTCAGACTGTGCCCTGTGTTAGCTGGCTACCACACTTCACTGCCCCAAGACGTGAGGTACACGCAGGCTACACATGAGGTACACAAAACCTGTTCTCAAACTGGGCCCCAGGGGTCACTGCAGCACTGGCCGGGGGGACACATGCAGGGCCCTGCCTCACGTGACCACCAGGAGTCACTGCTGCAATGGTAGTGGGGGAATGATAAACAGGCCACGGCCTGAAGTGGCCACTACCACAACGGTGTGTGTCTGTCTGTTGTGGGAGGGAGATACCAAGAGGGCACTGCCACACCAGGCCACCACCGGGAGGTCACTGCTCCAATTAGTAGATACACACATCAGGTAGTGCCTCAACTGGCCAACAGGGGGCAGTACCTCAGATGTGGGAGTGCGGGGAGAGGAGGAAATCAAAGGCCACTGCCTCACTTAGCCACCAGCAGTCACTACCCAAATAGGGGATGTCATAAAAATAAAGGGAAGGTAAAACCCCTTTAAAATCCCTCCTGGCCAGAGGAAAAATCCTCTCACCTGTAAAGGGTTAAGAAGCTAAAGGTAACCTCGCTGGCACCTGACCAAAATGACCAATGAGGAGACAAGAGACTTTCAAAAGCTGGGAGGAGGGGGAAAAATCAAAGGGTCTGTGTCTGTCTGTATGCTGCTTTTGCCAGGGACAGAACAGGAATGGAGTCTTAGAACTTTTAGTAAATAATCTAGCTAGGTATGTGTTAGATTATGATTTCTTTAAATGGCTGAGAAAAGAACTGTGCTGAATAGAATGACTATTCCTGTCTGTGTGTCTTTTTTGTAACTTAAGGTTTTGCCTCAAGGGATTCTCCATGTTTTGAATCTAATTGCCCTGTAAGGTATCTACCATCCTGATTTTACAGAGGTGATTCCTTTACTTCTATTAAAAGTCTTCTTGTAAGAAAACTGAATGCTTTTTCATTGTTCTCAGATCCAAGAGTTTGGGTCTGTGGTCACCTATGCAAATTGGTGAGGATTTTTACCAAACCTTCCCCAGGAAGTGGGGTGCAAGGGTTGGGAGGATTTTGGGGGGAAAGACGTGTCCAAACTACGTTTCCCAGTAAACCCAGTTAAAGTTTGGTGGTGGCAGTGGAAATCCCAAGGGCAAAGGGTAAAATTAATTTGTACCTTGGGGACGTTTTAACCTAAGCTAGTAAAAGTAAGCTAAGGAGGTTTTCATGCCGGTCCCCACATCTGTACCCTGGAGTTCAGAGTGGGGAAGGAACCTTGACAGGGGAGACAAACACACATGCACAGGGCACTGCCCCAGTTGGGGGATATATAGAGGGTATTGCCCCATGTGAATGCCAGGGATTAGTGCCTGCCATAGCTGGCCAAAGAGGGGGTGGGGGGGCTACACACAGGGAACTGCCCCACTTGGCCACCAGTGCACATCCCTAGTGGGGGAGTGATGCACACCAGGAACAGGGCTCACTGCCACAAGAGGGTTGGAAGATACCCAGGGTACTACCTAACAGGGCCATACAGGCACCCTGCCACCTTGGGGGAGGTGAAGTACTCACCTAGAGCACTGACTCATCTGGCTACCAGTGGTGCCTGGCCAGCAGGGGTCACGATCACAGTGCTGGGGGGGAAGATACACATAGAATCATAGAATCATAGAATATCAGGGTTGGAAGGGACCCCAGAAGGTCATCTAGTACAACCCCCTGCTCGAAGCAGGACCAATTCCCAGTTAAATCACCCCAGCCGGGGCTTTGTCAAGCCTGACCTTAAAAACCTCTAAGGAAGAAGATTCTACCACCTCCCTAGGTAACGCATTCCAGTGTTTCACCACCCTCTTAGTGAAAAAGTTTTTCCTAATATCCAATCTAAACCTCCCCCATTGCAACTTGAGACCATTACTCCTCGTTCTGTCATCTGCTACCATTGAGAACAGTCTAGAGCCATCCTCTTTGGAACCCCCTTTCAGGTAGTTGAAAGCAGCTATCAAATCCCCCCCATTCTTCTCTTCTGCAGACTAAACAATCCTAGCTCCCTCAGCCTCTCCTCATAAGTCATGTGCTCTAGACCCCTAATCATTTTTGTTGCCTACCCATTCGGTCCCTAGTCTGTAGCGGTGCATTGGATTCTTCCATCCTAAGTGCAGGACCCTGCACTTATCCTTATTGAACCTCATCAGATTTCTTTTGGCCCTATCCTCCAATTTGTCTAGGTCCTTCTGTATCCTATCCCTCCCCTCCAGCGTATCTACCACTCCTCCCAGTTTAGTATCTTCCGCAAATTTGCTGAGAGTGCAATCCACACCATCCTCCAGATCATTTATGAAGATATTGAACAAAACCGGCCCCAGGACCGACCCCTGGGGCACTCCACTTGACACCGGCTGCCAACTAGACATGGAGCCATTGATCACTACCCGTTGAGCCCGACAATCTAGCCAGCTTTCTACCCACCTTATAGTGCATTCATCCAGCCCATACTTCCTTAACTTGCTGACAAGAATACTGTGGGAGACCGTGTCAAAAGCTTTGCTAAAGTCAAGAAACAATACATCCACTGCTTTCCCTTCATCCACAGAACCAGTAATCTCATCATAAAAGGCGATTAGATTAGTCAGGCATGACCTTCCCTTGGTGAATCCATGCTGACTGTTCCTGATCACTTTCCTCTCATGTAAGTGCTTCAGGATTGATTCTTTGAGGACCTGCTCCATGATTTTTCCAGGGACGGAGGTGAGGCTGACTGGCCTGTAGTTCCCAGGATCCTCCTTCTTCCCTTTTTTAAAGATTGGCACTACATTAGCCTTTTTCCAGTCATCCGGGACTTCCCCCGTTCGCCATGAGTTTTCAAAGATAATGGCCAAGGGCTCTGCAATCACAGCCGCCAATTCCTTCAGCACTCTCGGATGCAACTCGTCCGGCCCCATGGACTTGTGCACGTCCAGCTTTTCTAAATAGTCCCTAACCACCTCTATCTCCACACAGGGCTGGCCATCTCTTCCCCATTTTGTGATGCCCAGCGCAGCAGTCTGGGAGCTGACCTTGTTAGTGAAAACAGAGGCAAAAAAAGCATTGAGTACATTAGCTTTTTCCACATCCTCTGTCACTAGGTTGCCTCCCTCATTCAGTAAGGGGCCCACACTTTCCTTGGCTTTCTTCTTGTTGCCAACATACCTGAAGAAACCCTTCTTGTTACTCTTGACATCTCTTGCTAGCTGCAGCTCCAGGTGCGATTTGGCCCTCCTGATATCTTTCCTACATGCCCGAGCAATATTTTTATACTCTTCCCTGGTCATATGTCCAACCTTCCACTTCTTGTAAGCTTCTTTTTTATGTTTAAGATCCGCTAGGATTTCACCATTAAGCCAAGCTGGTCGCCTGCCATATTTACTATTCTTTCGACTCATCGGGATGGTTTGTCCCTGTAACCTCAACAGGGATTCCTTGAAATACAGCCTGCTGTCCTGGACTCCCTTCCCCTTCATGTTAGTCCCCCAGGGGATCCTGGCCATCTGTTCCCTGAGGGAGTCGAAGTCTGCTTTCCTGAAGTCCAGGGTCCGTATCCTGCTGCTTACCTTTCTTCCCTGCGTCAGGATCCTGAACTCAACCAACTCATGGTCACTGCCTCCCAGATTCCCATCCACTTTTGCTTCCCCCACTAATTCTACCCGGTTTGTGAGCAGCAGGTCAAGAAAAGCGCCCCCCCCCAGTTGGCTCCCCTAGCACGTGCGCCAGGAAATTGTCCCCTACGCTTTCCAAAAACTTCCTGGATTGTCTATGCACCGCTGTATTGCTCTCCCAGCAGATATCAGGAAAATTAAAGTCACCCATGAGAATCAGGGCATGCGATCTAGTAGCTTCCGTGAGTTGCCGGAAGAAAGCCTCATCCACCTCATCCCCCTGGTCCGGTGGTCTATAGCAGACTCCCACCACTACATCACTCTTGTTGCACACACTTCTAAACTTAATCCAGAGACACTCAGGTTTTTCCACAGTTTCGTACAGGAGCTCTGAGCAGTCATACTGCTCCCTTACATACAGTGCTACTCCCCCACCTTTTCTGCCCTGCCTGTCCTTCCTGAACAGTTTATAACCATCCATGACTGTACTCCAGTCATGTGAGTTATCCCACCAAGTCTCTGTTATTCCGATCACGTCATAGTTCCTTGACATCACCAGGACCTCCAGTTCTCCCTGCTTGTTTCCAAGGCTTTGTGCATTTGTATATAAGCACTTGAGATAACCTGTTGATCGCCCCTCATTCCCAGTATGAGGCAGGAGCCCTCCCCTCACAGACATTCCTGCCTGTGCTTCCTCCCGGTATCCCGCTTTCCCACTTACCTCAGGGCTTTGGTCTCCTTCCCCCGGTGAACCTAGTTTAAAGCCCTCCTCACTAGGTTAGCCAGCCTGCTGGCAAAGATGCTCTTCCCTCTCTTCGTAAGATGGAGCCCGTCTCTGCCCAGCACTCCTCCTTCATGGAACACCATCCCATGGTCAAAGAATCCAAAGCCTTCTCTCCGACACCACCTGCGTAGCCATTCGTTGACTTCCACGATTCGACGGTCCCTACCCAGGCCTTTTCCTTCCACGGGGAGGATGGACGAGAACACCACTTGCGCCTCCAACTCCTTTATCCTTCTTCCCAGAGCCACGTAGTCCGCAGTGATCCGCTCAAGGTCATTCTTGGCAGTATCATTGGTGCCCACGTGGAGAAGCAGGAAGGGGTAGCGATCCGAGGGCTTGATGAGTCTCGGCAGTCTCTCCGTCACATCGCGAATCTTAGCCCCTGGCAAGCAGCAGACTTCTCGGTTTTCCCGGTCAGGGCGGCAGATAGATGACTCAGTCCCCCGGAGGAGAGAGTCCCCGACCACCACCACCCGCCTTCTCCTCTTGGGAGTGGTGGTCGTGGAACCCCCAACCTCAGGACATCGCATCTCATGCCTTCCAACCAGCGGAGTCTCCTTCTGCTTTCTCCCCCCAGACATATCATCTGGTCCACTCTCCGCAATGGTATCTGTGGAGAGAACATGAAAGCGGTTAGTTACCTGTGTCTGTGTTACTGGAACCCGGACATTCCGCTTACCTCTTCTGGAGGTCACATGTTGCCAAGCTTCTTCACTGGCCTCTTGGCTCCTCTGTGCAACCTGCTCTATATCTTTAGAGCTTTGTGCCCCTAGAAGCCTATCCTGAGTTTTGTCCAGAAAATCCTCATTTTCTCGTATACAACGCAGGGTCGTTATCTGTTGCTCCAGACCTTCAATCTTCTCTTCCAATATGGAGACCAGCTTGCACTTTGTACAGACAAAGTCGCTTCTGTCCTGTGGAAGAAAGACAAACATGGCACATCCAGTGCAGGTCACAACAGCTGAACCCCCCCCTTCCATAACACCTACTATGAGCTTCCTCAGAGACGTTTGCAAGATGTAAGCCTCACTGGGCTCACTCCAGGCGAACTCCCAGGCAAACTCCTGCTGTGAGTTGCTCTGCTGTCCCCGCTGCTCAGCTGGTTCACTGCCGCTCAGCTGGTTCGCGAGGCTCTGGCTATTTTTAAACAGCCAGGCTCCCCTGACGCAAGCAAACAGACACCCTAATGCCCGCCCCCTGCAGGCTAGCAGCCAATCAGACACTCACTCAGGCTCTCTCACTGCCCTCCCAGCAAACACACGCTCGGATACTTCCTCAGCAAGCAAACACACACACACACACACACACACACACTCGGATACTTACCAGTCCCAGGCAAACTCCTGCTGTGAGCTGCTCTGCTGTCCCCGCTGCTCAGCTGGTTCGCTGCCGCTCAGCTGGTTCGCGAGGCTCTGGCACTATCCCACCTGGCCAGCAGCGGTCAATGCCCCAACAGGAGCGATATTCACCATGCACTGCCCCACCTGGTCACCAGGGGGCCCTGCACCCTGACACCAACCCACACATACCCCTGGTGAGCAGGTGTGTGCCTGTGTGTTACTCTGCACTTTAAGCAATGAGGCAAAGGCTAATTTTATTTAAATTTCTGATGGCGAAAGCTCTGAGTTACAACCCTCACCTTGCTGAGCACCTGCCCATAGCCAGAGCAGTGTCCCCGATGACAGCAGAGACCCCAGAACAGAGACCCAAAAGGGAAGCAGCTTTTAGGTGAAGCAATGACAGACTCTGGGGAGGGGTTCTGGGGAAGCAGAGAAAGACCAACTAACCAGTGGCACCGTTGGAAACCCAGTATTGGGTGTGGACCCCGAGCGAGGCTTTTGGGTGATGCAGTAATGGAGCCAGGGATGATAAGAGGGTTTCTAGGCATCTCTAATCCTAGCCCCACTTCTCCTGTGCCCAAGGCCATGACCACGAATCTACCCCTCTCCGTCTCAGACCCCACAGCCCCAAAGACATGACTGGCCACTCATGCTGTGACCCAGTTACACCAATGAAGTCTCCCCAACCTCTCTAGGAAGATACGGGGTGGGAGGGGCAAGCCACTTAGCCCAGTAGGGCAGAGACCATGGCCATAGGCAGATAGACCCAGCCTAGCCCAAAGGAGACAGGGGGAGGGGGAGCAGAGGAAGAGGATGCAGGCAACTGAACATAACAGGTGTCCATGAAAGGAGAGAGAGAGTTTGAGTGTGAGTTGGCCAACACAGTAGAGAAGACAGAAAGAGAGAGAAACCTAGGAGGAAGGAAAGAAACTCAGAATCGGGAGTCACCCTCATGGATTCAACCTTCTGCTAGGGAGCACACCCCACTCCTGGCCAGAGAGATGATCAGCCCCCGCAAATGGCAACATCATCTCCCTTGAAGCCACAGCTAGGCAGGAAACCCACACCCAGCTAACGGGAAGTCCCTGCTTGGAGCCAGGGGGGCTGTGACCAGAGCCCTCCCCAAACCAGACACTTACCTCACTGACAGCGACAGCTGCTTCGCTCCCAGCTGGACAGGTCTTGCCTGGCATCAACAGGATTCACGCTGTCACTGCTCTCGCTCACTTTCCATCTCACCTCGGGGCTGGACTCCGTCCTCATGACTTCTTTCCCCTTGGTATTAAACACAACACAAGAGGGAAAGAAAAAGCAATGGTGGCGAGGCTCCTCTTCTCGCTCCTCCCGCACCCCAGGGCTCTGGCTTCAACCCTCCTCCCATTATGCCATCACAGATACAATTAGAAATCCTCCCTCTGCACCTGCACCCAAAGGAGTCACTCTGCACAGGAGACGATTGTCTCTTCCCCTGCCCTTAATACCACGCACAGCTCACAGCCTCTGAAGAAAACTAACCTGGGAAGAGCTGAGGAAGAGAGTGCCATCACCGCTGACTCACACCCAGTGTGGGAAAGGCAGAAGGCTCAGGACTGTTCATCTCTGCTTACCGGGATGTCCAGCCTGCTCAGCTCCACTTCTTCCAGCTTCTCCTCTGCCTGGGGCTCCTGGGCGACTCATCTGCAAGCGCAGGAAATAACCGACGAGCGAGGCAGCCCTGCCCACAGCTCTATCGGTGCGCGAGAGCTCGGCCTCCCTCCGTCTCCCACATGCTCTGGAGCAGCCCCACGCGATGAAAAGAGACAGAGCCAAAGGGCTGTGTGGCCAGTCACCCCACCTCCCCCTCTGTCACCTCCAGGACCTGCTATGATTCTCTTCCCTCCTGCTAGATGGTGCAGGCTCTCGAGACCAAGCCTGTGGGGATCAATGCGCACTTCTCCTGCCCATGGCCTGTGGTAGGAGGCAGTAAAAAGAGAGAGAGGGTGAGCTGGACAGGTCTTGCGTGGCATCAAGACACACACACAGACTTCTTTTCCCTTGGTGCCAAACACAACGCAAGAAGGAAAAACAAAAGTTATCGTCACACACTGCCGTGATGGCGGGGCTCTTCTTTTCGCATCTCCCACACCCCAGGGCTCTACCCTGAACCCCCTTCCCATGATGTTCTGGGAGCTACAATTAGAAGCACCCCAGTGCACCTGCACCCAAAATAGTCACTCTGCACAGGAGACTCTTGTCCCTTCCACTGCTCTTAACCCCACAGAGCCCCGGGCGCAGCTAGGATACACCTTATTATTCTTGAGTACTGGGGCGCTCGTCCTCTCCTTCCTATCCCTCTTGGACTCCATCTGTGAGAGAGGACAGAGAAGTGTTACAGACACAGACACCCTTCCCCAGCTCTCTGCACCCTGGGCTCACACCTGGTTGTCTCCCCAATCCTTGGTATTGTCCACCATGTCTCCCTCCACAGAAGGCACCTGGCCTCATCTTAGATGCCATCTTCATATCGCTCTTCTCCTTCCCACGCCCCATTCCAGACGCTCCATCGCATCCACAGGGCTCCCAAAAGGTGTCACCTTCGGCCAAAAACCACACCCCACCCTGAGGGTGTAAAGAGTCTTTGTGAGCCCAGCACACACCAGACAGGAAAATATTCACACTCACACCCAGCTCAGCCACATTGGGAGCTTGCCCCCCCTTTCCCGGCCACAGGGCCACGGGGCTCATGGATGGTGAAGTTTGGTGGACTGTGGGGGCTGAAGGACTAGCTCAGCGTGTGAATGAGTGACCAGGATATATGTGGGGGATGGACTGTGGGGTTGAGGTGTCCAGGAGGACCCAAGGGAAGGGAATAGGGGGATTCGAGGTAGAGGAGGGAAGGGTTACCAAGGTGCACTGTGGGAATAGGGGATTTAGAGACCCCAGAGGGGACGGGTGGGGGCGTGATTGAGGTCCCCACGGTGGCTGAAAAGAGGAACCCAGCATGTTGGGGGGTAGCAGAGATTGGAGATGAGGAACCTGGCATACTGGGGATGGACTGGGGGAGGGGTGACGGGAAAGTGGGGGCCAGCAATGGGGAAAGGGGTGGGAGTCCTTTGGGGGTGGGGTGCTGAGGACGGGGGAGGAGGTTGGGGGCGGCAGCACATTTCAGGGGACGCTGGGGGCCGAGGGATGAGGAAAAGGGTTGGGGTGAACTAGGGGGGAGTTTGGGGAGTGGGGTCTGAGGGATCTCCTGGATGGAGGGTGGGGCTGGGGGGGCTGGGGGCTGGAGGGGCCCGCGGGGGGCTGGAGGGGTGTCGGGGGCTAATGGCTGAGGGGGGGGGGACTGTGGGAGGCGTTGGGGAGGGGGGGCTGAGGGAGCGCATGGGTGGGGGAGGGATCAGGGGCATGTGTAAAGCCACCTAAGTCCTGAATGCCCCCTCACAGCTAGTGAGCTGCTCAGAACCCTAGTGCAAACCAAAATCCTGGCAGCCATGAAGCAGAATTCTCAAACTAGGTGAGGGTACATATATTTCACCAGCACATCTACAGCTCAGGGCAAGCACAAAAGACAGCATATTTGTGTATTTCCAAAATACTCCCATGGGATGTGGGAGATCCAAGTTTGAATCCCCACTCTGCTTGATCTGGAGCAGGACTTGAGTCTCCAACATCCCAGCTGAGTGCCCTAATCACTGGGCTATTGGTATTCTGAGGACACACACCATCCATCTATTGTTTGTGCTGGGCCTGCACCTGTAGGCATGCTGGCAAGAGAGGCATTCTCTCACCTAGTTTGAGAATCATGCTTCAGAGCCACTGAGGCTTTGGCTTGCATTTGGGCTTTGAGCTGCTCATTTACTATGGGGTGGATTGAAGACGTAGGCAGCTTTGCATGTGCCCACCTATGGAAACTAGGTTCCATGAAGACTTAGGTCTCTACGCAGCAGTTGAACAACTGTGGCTGGTCTAAGTCAGCTGATTCAGACTTGCAGACCTCATATTACAGGGCTGTAGAATTGTGGTATAGACATCTGGGATCAGACTGGAGCCCAAGCTCTGAGACTCTGTAGATGAGGATGGTCCCAGAGCCCATGCTCCAGCCCAAGCATCTACACTGCAGTTTTACAGTCCCACAGCCTGAGCCCTGCAAGCCCAAGTCAGCTGGCCTGGGCCAGCCGGGTGTTTAACTGCTGTGTAGACATACCCTATGGGGTTAGGCAGCAGCTGGGTAGTAGTTTTGAGAATGTGAGTTGCACCAAAGTGTTAGACTAAAGAGGCATTTCGGTGTGAATCTGGACCTTAGACCTTGCAATGCTAAGTAAAGCAATGGATCTTTGAAAATCTAGGCATTAGGCACCTAAAGATGCAGATAGGTACCTACTGGGATTTTCAAAACACCTGGATGCCAGCACATAACCTTCAAAGGAAATCCCATTCGGTCCCTTTTTGCCACTTTAGGTGCCTAAATCCTTTTTAAAATCTGGCTCAAAGCTATTATACTCCCAGTAATAAGTCATATACCACCATGAATCATTTCATATTGACCCTTACATAAATGTTCAAACTACAGTAGTAAAGACCTCTCATTAAGACTAGCAGTGTTAAACAGTTTACACAAAGTTTACATTACAATAAATAATAATGAGAAGGTGTTAGTTAAGCAAGGATAGAAAGATGGTTAAAACAACCTAATAGTAAAACTTTATAGCAGCTGAGAGATCTTGTCATGAGAGGGATATGGTAGTTTCTTTTGAAGTTATAGTCACCAGTGCTTCTCAAGTGGCTGAACTTCAAGGAGCTATGCCACATATCTTCTCTAAACCATATATCATAGAGATTCAGAGAAGTCTTTAAAGTTGGTCATTTTTTAGAAAGCTGAATTAGAAGCCATTTTTAGTGCTACTAATTCAATTACTTAACTTAAAAGTAAAAGTATAAAGCAGCTTATCTATCTGCAACATACAGCAACTGGGCTGGAATGGAAAAAAATTACTAATGTAATGGATTGTGGAGTTCCACCAGGAATGAAGCTCTTAAAGAAGAACATCCAACATCAATTATAATATGGCTTGAGACACTTATTGGTCAAAGGCATTTTCTGTTCTAGTTTATTCCGTTCCATTCACATTCTTATCTTATGCCCATTGCTATGGCATCTGAGCATCTGGCCACTTAGTGTCATATTCATGTTTAATCCCTACAAAACACAATCACTAGACATATATACATAGCAGGTGTACATATCCATTATAAGTAAATAGTAAAGTGATACCAGAGATGAATCTGACGCATTGAGTTTACACTAGTTATTTTATAAATGAATAACTATCTGTTAATAATCACACAGAAGTCCTGTAAAACGCCTCATAAGATGTTTTATTCACTATATAATGCTCTGGCAGATGGTAATTTTTCAACAGAGCAAGAGTTTTGTATACAAGTGGCTGGTAGCCCCTCAAATGTATATTTAACTTGATAATACAAATGTGCAAATCTAAGATCAACGTGGAATCCTGGTTTATTTTCTGGGTATGTGAAAACAGGAAAAATTGCCAGAAAATTAAAAAGTATATAAGTTATTTTGCTTTCTACTGCTATTTTCATAGGGTAAATCTAGCCATGGCCCCATTTGTGCAGTCATCTGAACTCTTATGCATATGAACTGAGTATTTAAATACAGTTACCCAAACTGCAATTTTAAATACCAAATTGTATGTGTACATATATATTGTCTATGTGTAAATTTCTGCACAAGTGACAAATTTTTGCACAAATTTTTGCAAAAGGGAGCCTCATGAAAATATGGCTTACAGCATTGATTGTGTCATAAATCTTTGGTCTATTCAAGATAAATTAATGTAATCAGGCAAAATATATTGACTATAAAACTAATTATTGTAATAATACCCATTTGAAGTATATTTATATAATATGTGGAAAATTATCTGGAATGAAAGCAGTCTTTCCTCTAAAATGTGATAACCTTGACAACAGTAGAGTTTTATCCAACTAGACGAGTAGGTCTTATGTTTTTACCATCATTGGTGCACTTCGTTCTGTCATAATCATCACTGAGAGGTTTGCCTGAATGCCAGTGCCGAAGTTCATCAAATTCTGTTTGTTTAATAAGTGAAGTAACTGCAGGATCATTGCTGAAAAATACACACAGTATATACAGTGATACTTATGTATTTTTAGTTTTCTGGCACATCCTATATAACAAGCCTTATACCCACTTCATTATAAACAAAATGTTTTGGCATTTGTTGTAATACCTAATACTGACTAGAAGAGTATGTCATACCAAAGAGATCTTTTTTTCACTTGTATATTCTTAATTTTCTATGGCAGGCACCTGATTCCTCATGACTTCATTTTGCTCTTGTGGCTTCCTGTCCTCCCCACTTAACTCTTTATGGATTAGTGAAGAATCATATTGCATAAGTCACAGAACTAATCTTTAATAGGTGCACATCTGTATTGTCTGACTTCATATTTGATACTTAGTTTAGTGCAAATCCACACTTCTTGGCCACAGAAACAACAAAGTTCCATGAATAATTTTGTCAAAGCCAGGATTTGGGAGTCAGTACAGGAGGGGTACATCCTTTGTGTGTCACAGAACACAGCTCTGTGAGGACTCCCTGTATGGGAATACAAAGCAGGTGTCTGAGCAGAGCAGGGGAACGCTGAGGAAGGGACAAATGGAGAGAATCTACTGCCACAAAGATTCTCCACTCACAGCAGGGGTTCATTGAGGGTTTAAACGGCTACTACCCCCACCCCCCAGGTAGCTTTCATGGAGCAACTCTGAAGCCATTTATTGGCCTGAGTGGAGGGAAAGGTTTTCTCCTCCAGCATCCCAATACAGAGCCTGTTACTAGGGTTAAATCATGTTATCCATAAAACCTACAAATCTATAGTTACTTAATCTTTATTCAGGTAACGCTCTCATTTGAATCAATTTGCATTCTGTGATTGGCTTCTATGGGATCAGTATCTGGCCCTTCAAGTACACATTGTATGGTAAAAGCAGCTATTTGAAACTGTAGAGCAAGCATTATCAGAGACTGTAAGGCTAATCAACAACTGGATAAAGAATACAACATGGAGTCAGGATTTAGAGTCTGAGTCATCCTTACTCTGCACCTAATGTTAATATTTACACCAGTTCAAAGTGGATGTAAAATACTACCTACTGCACAAGTGTAAATAATGACATAAGATGCAGGGCAGTAAAGAATCAGCTCATAGCACCTCATTTAATTAAAAAAGAAAAACCCAGACAAATGTAAAAAGAATGTACCTGCTTAAAATAGGTAAATCTGCCAAAACAGCTCCAGCATAATCTTCAACAAGGTCAGATTTCACTGGGATGAGCCCTATACTGGGAATTTCTTCCTTAGATTCTTTGCAGGGTTAATGAAAACGTGATAAATACTGGTTAATTAAAACATACACTCTTATGTTACCTTCTGCAATTCCAAAGAGCAAAAAGTATATACAACATCCTGCTAATTTTTGTCAAGTGTATGTTATAAATCAAATGGTAACAAGAAATACAAGTTAAGTAATAATCAGTGATGTTAAAGGAGAATTTGTAATATTATGGTATACATTGAATATAAATTATGTTGATTCACAAGAGATGTGGGGAACACAAGACACTTCCTTTTATATTACAAAAGTTCTTCTGGAGAGCGCTGCGGTGTTTTAACAAAACATTTGAAAAGCTTAACCGAAGTTACCCTCAAGTATGGAAAGAATAAATGCCTGATAACGATAGACAGGAAAGTCACAGACATTGCAGCTC
>NW_025111294.1:0-51066 GCF_015237465.2 Chelonia mydas | reverse complement strand
TCACACCCCTGAGCGATGCAGCTGTGCCCAGCTGGGACCCGCTCTCAGCAGTGCCTTGTGCTGGGCGGGCTCCTGTGCGCTCCCTGCTGGCCGTGGGGGGAAGGAGCGTCAATGGAACAAGGGGAAAGCCCTCGGGCCCTGGCCTGGCCTGGTGCAACCCAGCACACAAAGGTGCCGCCTTGACAGTCCTGGCCCTGCAGCTGCCTGGCCACAAGCCCTGCCCTCAGCCTCAGGGCTGATCTGTGTTATGCCCCAGTGCCCTCTTCTCTAAGCTCCCCCCACCCCACTGGGCTCCTTCCCCTTGCAATGCCTGCCTGGCCCGGGCCCAGCCAAGGGGGCCGAGGAGGTGGAGGGGACGGGCAGGTGGAGGGGGGACCAAGTGGGGCAGGGAAGTCATGGGCAGCGGAGATCCTGGAAAGGCCGGCCGGGATCACCCCCCTGGCCACGTTGGCTGAGGGACGCAGTGGGGCTCCCCGGGGCGGAGAAGCTGGTGGGTGACTCCTAAGGCCTGTCCCTGCTGCGGGGTGAGTGGCCACAGGGCCGGGCTGCGGTGTCCCGCTCTGCCCGGGGAGGTGAACACGGCACCATGATGTCTTTTGACTCCTCCTCGCGTCCCCGCTGCCCTGTCTGGGAGCAGAGTGGCACAGGCAGAGCGCGCGGTGTCCCAGCACGCGGCGGAGACGGTGCCGGCGCGGGAGACGCGGAGACGAGCAGGAGCGTGCGCGGGGTACGGCACAGAAGGTGTCTGGCAGTGCAGCTCCATGCCAAGGCTGCGAGGACTGAAAGCGCGTGGGCGGTGGAAGCCGGCAGCACACGCCGTACAGTGGGGAAGGGATACAGGACGCCCTGGGATACAGGGATACAGTGGGGAAGGGATACAGGACACCCTGGGATACAGGGATACAGGATACAGTGGGGAAGGGATACAGGACGCCCTGGGATACAGGGATACAGGGATACAGTGGGGAAGGGATACAGGACACCCTGGGATACAGGGATACAGGATACAGTGGGGAAGGGATACAGGACGCCCTGGGATACAGGGATACAGGGATACAGTGGGGAAGGGATACAGGACACCCTGGGATACAGGGATACAGGATACAGTGGGGAAGGGATACAGGACGCCCTGGGATACAGGATACAGGATACAGTGGGGAAGGGATACAGGACACCCTGGGATACAGGATACAGTGGGGAAGGGATACAGGACGCCCTGGGATACAGGATACAGGATACAGTGGGGAAGGGATACAGGACGCCCTGGGATACAGGGATACAGGATACAGTGGGGAAGGGATACAGGACGCCCTGGGATACAGGATACAGTGGGGAAGGGATACAGGACACCCTGGGATACAGGATACAGTGGGGAAGGGATACAGGACGCCCTGGGATACAGGATACAGGATACAGTGGGGAAGGGATACAGGGGGGAGTCAAGGCACAGATTGCTCCTGCCTGCCCTCCGGGCACTGAATGGCCTTGCAGCGGCTCGAGAACAGGGTGAAAGCTGAAGCCAGGGAGCAGGAAAACTCCTGGAATCGTGTCCTGAGGGAAGGGCTGGGAGCCCCATTGCATGGGGCAGGGACCAGCGAAGGTGCTCCAGGGAACAATCCTGCCCTGGGCATGGGGGAACCTAACTGGGCTTTGCTCCAGCCCCAGGCCAGCAGGGAGCCCCGTTCCCCTCAGCTGGGCCCTTTGCCCCAGGGAACAGTCTGTGAGGGGGCTAGAGGTGCCCGTGCCCCCCCACGCAGGGTCCTGCGTGACTCGCGCTGTCACCGGGGAGGCCCATGGCTCGCCCCAGTGCAGTTTGTCTCCTCTGGGACATGCTGTGCCCACATGCCCGGGCCTCACCGTCACCAGCCAGCTGTGCCAGGGGGAGTGGCGGAGGAACGGCTCCCAGCCCCTGCATGCTTGTGGCCAGGGCGTGGCTACGCAGCAGAAGGCTCTGACCGCACAGTCACCAGCTGGGTACTAGCCCATTCTAGGACTCCCTGCTATGGGGATCCCGCCGGCCCCTCCTCGTCTCCCCCAGGCCTTCCTCTGGCTCATTATTTGCACTGCTGTGGTGGCCAAGGGTCCCAGCCCAGGCTGGCTCCGCACCGTGCCCTCGGGGAGGGGACTCCCAGCCCAGGCAAGCTCAGCTTGGCCAGGGGGAGGGTCGAGGTGGGAGAGCTGCTGCCGGCAGACTCTGAGGCTGGTCTGATCAGTACCATGTGGGACAGGAGCCGGCCCCGGCTGGGGCTCTGCAGGCTGGCGAGCCCTGGCCTCTGGCTGGCAGGGGGATATCTGACCTGGCCACCTGGGGTGATGCTGAAAGGCCCCGCGGGCGCATCGTGCCTCGGAGAGGGGGAGGAGGCTGACGTGAGGGCTGGGGTGTTCCAGATCCGACTGCACCCAGCTCTAAAGAACAGGCCGCAGGAACCAGCCCTGGCGCTTAGCCTGGGACAGCTCCAGGCACAGGGGCAGCATGGGGGAAGGAGGCCCAGGGGCCCTGGCGCAGCTAGGCAGGGCCCTGGGAGTGGGACGGGGTGAAAACGGATGGTGGCAGAGCTGGCAGTGGGAGCTGGGGAGAAGCCAGCAGTGCAGATATTGCCCTGAGCCCCACGGCCAAGCCAGCCAGGAGCCCAGCTGAGGTGATTAGCTCAGAGGTGGGCCCCTGGCCCGGGGGTTGGCCGATGCACAGGGCATCCCGTGCATTAGGGACGAGGAGCTGGCCCCGGGGTTGCTCCCTGTGACGGCTGTTGGAGGACTCCTCTGCGATGTGTGTGGCAGCGTCGGGCACCTCCTGGTGGGACAGGAGTCCCTGGCCCCCGCAGAGCTCGCCAGGCGGAGCGGCCCTGGCAGGGTGGACCCTGCATGGCACTGCTGAGTGGGGTTGGCACCGGCCCAGACTGTGTGCGTGAGCGGAGCTGTCCTGCTTTGAGGCAGAAGCGCCGCGTGAGAGCAGCCTCCCTGCCTGGGTGAGTGCCACCAGCCTGCCCCACCTCCCTCCCGGCCGCCATGCCCCCCTGACCTCCCAGGGCTCTGCTCCCCAACCGGCCTCCCTGCCTGGGTAAATGCCACCAGCCTGCCCCACCTCCCTCCCGGCCGCCATGCCCCCCTGACCCCCCAGGGCTCTGCTCCCCAACCGGCCTCCCTGCCTGGGTGAGTGCCACCAGCCTGCCCCACCTCCCTCCCGGCTGCCATGCCCCCCCGCCCCTGCCCCCCGAGGGCTCTGCTCCCCAACCGGCCTCCCTGCCTGGGTGAGTGCCGCCAGCCTGCCCCACCTCCCTCCCGGCCGCCATGCCCCCCCGCCCCTGCCCCCCCAGGGCTCTGCTCCCTAACCGGCCTCCCTGCCTGGGTGAGTGCCACCAGCCTGCCCCATCTCCCTCCTGGCCGCCATGCCCTCCCGCCCCTGCCCCCCCTGGGCTCTGCTCCCCAACCGGCCTCCCTGCCTGGGTAAATGCCACCAGCCTGCCCCATCTCCCTCCTGGCCGCCATGCCCTCCCGCCCCTGCCCCCCCAGGGCTCTGCTCCCTAACCGGCCTCCCTGCCTGGGTGAGTGCCACCAGCCTGCCCCATCTCCCTCCTGGCCGCCATGCCCCCCCGCCCCTGCCCCCCTAGGGCTCTGCTCCCCAACCGGCCTCCCTGCCTGGGTGAGTGCCACCAGCCTGCCCCATCTCCCTCCCGGCCGCCATGCCCCCCCGCCCCTTCCCCGCCAGGGCTCTGCTCCTCAACCGGCCTCCCTGCCTGGGTGAGTGCCACCAACCTGCCCCACCTCCCTCCCGGCCGCCATGCCCCCCGCCCCTGCCCCCCCAGGGCTCTGCTCCCCAACCGGCCTCCCTGCCTGGGTGAGTGCCACATACACACATGAAGGGGGGAGGGCGTAGCTAAGCCCAACAGCCCGGAGCTCTCCCCGGGGAGGTTCCTTTTGGGTCCAGGAGCTGCAGGCTGCTGGCTGCTCGAGGGCGCCCCCTGCTGGGAAGATGGAGAGTGATTTCCACCCGCAACCCGCTAACAGGAGGGGTTCGAGTGGGATGCTTTAGGTTGCCGCTCTTGTTCCCCTGGGTGCATTGCCCACCCTGGCCCCGGTGCGCCCGGCTGGCAGGGGCGAAGGCAGACACAGTGTTTCTGGGAGAGATTGGCTCCCGTCTAACTCCCTTTGCCTGGTTCCCCCCAGAGAGTCCTGGGTCTTCCTGGTGCCTTCCACCCCTCCCTCCTTCCCTCTTGGCTGCCACTCCCACATGCACAAGCACGGGCAGGACCAACCCTCAGGCCCAGCCGGGCCCTCCTGGCCACGGTCCCCCGAGGAGGCAAGGAGCCGATGGGCCAGGGCGACAGTTCCCTGGAGGGCGGCTTGCAGGGGCGCTGGGGTGGCCTCCACTTGCAGCGACGGGGTGCGGTGCTCGGGGACGCTGTGCTGCTGGACGACCCAGGGCTTCTGGGGCAATCACAAAGCCCAGGGCCTTGTTCACCAGGGTCAGACCCTCTCCCCTGCAGCTGGAGGGGCAAATCAATGAGATAAGAGCAGGGGGTCCCCCTAGAGCCCTGTCCCTGGGAAGCTGAGCTGAAACGCCCCTGAGGCCCCCCAAAAGGCTGCCTGATGGGCACCGTTACCAGCCTGAGCCAGTGACCCTCACTCCAGCCCTGCCACTGCTCAGGCCCCGTGGGAACATTTCAGCCCAAGATATTGGATCTGGCCCAGGGACCAGGCCCTGAGCCCATGTGGCACCTGCTGTATGTGCCCCTGCCATGTGACTCCGTCCCAGCTTGGGGGCACCTTGGAGTGTGTGACCCGGACAAGCTGCTGTGGGCAGTGGGAGGAGTGGGGGGAATCATTACAGACCTGCAGTGGTCATCCAGGTGCTTTGCCACGGCCTGGCGTTTTCGGCGTTCTCAGCTCCTGCCTGTCCACAGCTCCGGGCTGCGACCTCCTTCCCCCGGTGACCCTGCCGTGCCCTCCATCCCCCGGTGACCCAGCCGCACCCTCCATCCCCGGTGATCCAGCCGCGTCGTTCATCCCCCGGTGACCCTGCCGCGCCCTCCCTCCCCCGGTGACCCAGCCGCACCCTCCATCCCCCGGTGACCCAGCCGCACCCTCCATCCCCGGTGATCCAGCCGCACCCTCCATCCCCCGGTGACCCTGCCGCGCCCTCCATCCCCGGTGATCCAGCCGCGCCCTCCATCCCCCGGTGACCCTGCCGCACCCTCCATCCCCCGGTGACCTAGCCGCGCCCCCATCCCCTGGTGACCCAGCCGCGCCCTCCTGGGGACTGCGGGCATTCAGAGTCTGCCGAGGAGGGACACCCGGGGGGTGTGCGGCGCTGGGGCTGCCGAGGTGCGGCTCCCCAGACATGGCGCAGCAGTGACACTCTGTGGCCAGTTGGGGTCCAACATGCAGCTGGTGCCCCAGGCTCAGGGTGCAGGGCAGGGTGATGGTGAACGCAGGGCGAGGGAGGCCAGTGCCTCGAAAAACCTCGCTGGGTGGCCCCCTCTCCCTCTGTGCCAGGCAGTGGAGTCAATAGATCAGACCAGGCCAGGACTGGACCAGGCCAGGAGCGGGTGCTGCCCCGTCTCTGGTGCTCCGGCTCTGAGCACGTCCCCAGCCCTGCTCCACGGCTGTTGGTGAGGCCCCCGCATGCAGCAGGGCCATGTGGGTGGCTGGTGCGTGCCCTCAGCCTAGGATGGGGGTTGATGGCTCATCACAGACCTTCTCCTAAACAGCTCTGCAGGCCAGCAGGGCACGGGGCAGCACGTGGGAGAGCGTGAGGGTCCCACTGGGGGCCCCTGAGCGCTAGGCCGGAGCATGGGGCCACAGGACCCTACAGCCCGGCTCTCTAAGCTGCTGCCACTGGCAGGGAACATGGGCGGGGGGCAGGAGCTGTCACCCTTGGCACTGCCTGCTGTCACCTCTGGCACTGCCCACTGCCACCCCGGCACTGCCTGACCCTGGCACTGCCCACTGCCACCCCGGCACTGCCCACTGTCATCACAGCACTGCCTGCTTTTCACCCTGGCACTGCCTGCTGCCACCCCTGGCAATGCCTGATTTTCACCCTGGCACTGCCTGCTGCCACCCCTGGCACTGCCTGACCCCGGCACTGCCTTCTGTCATCACAGCACTGCCTGACCCTGGCACTGCCTGCTGCCACCCCTGGCACTGCCTGCTGTCGTCACAGCACTGCCTGACCCTGGCACTGCCTGTGGGTGGGAAGCTGTCAATGGCCCTGAGGGGCAGCTGGGATGCTCTAGGTCACTGATTCTCAACCAGGGATCCAGGGCCCCCTAGGGGAGCCCTGAGCAGGTTTCAAGGGGGCTGCCAAGCCGGGCCGGCATGAGACTTGCTGGGGCCCAGGGCAGAAAACCGAAGCACCACCGCATGGGGCTGAAGCCAAGGCCCCGAAGCCCCACCACCAGGGGCTGAAGCCGAAGCCTGAGCAACTTAGCTTCATGCAGCCACCTGTGGTGTGGGGCCCAGGGCAGTTGTCCTGCTTGCTACCCCCTACTGCTGGTCCTGGCTTTTATAGGCAGAAGAACAGTTGTTGTGGAACAAGCAGGTCGTGGAGTCTTTATAGCATGTTGTGGGAGGAGGGGGGGCTCAGACAGAAAAGGCTGCGAACCCCTGTTCTAGGTGGCCCAGGGGCGTCACTGCCAGGCCCTCCCTCCGGGGCTAGGCTGGCCAGGGTGTGTAAGTGCCAGGAGCTGTCGCAGTGTGGCTGGCTGGCGCTCCACGGGGCACAGGACTCCTGGGGCGAGGAGGATCTGCTGGGCGAAGAGAGCCGCGGGGCCTGAGCTCCTGCCCCAAGCGAGAGGCTGGTGCTCAGAGCTCAGGGACCAGCCCATCCTCGCCAGCAGAGCGCCAGCCCGTGCCAATCGCCGGCACCGGGCCCTGGCCTGCTGCCCTCTGACGGGCACTGGGGAGAGCAGGGCGAGGCCCGCGAGACCCTCGCGAAAGAGCCATGGCCTGGCTGGTGCCCGAGGAGCAGCTGGGGCTCATTCCAGGGGGATTGAGGCTGTAAGGGGTTGTCCCCATGCGACCCCTGTCACGGAGTCCCCAGGCGATGCTCTGGAACTGCTCCCCATGAAGCCAGTCAGGACCCTGGGGAAGTCTCCTCTCTGTGAGCAGCCTGTCTGCAGGACACACAGCTCACCCGGCTCCACCTTCCTGGGTCTGACCTCGGAGCATTCAGCATCCTCTGCCCCTCCGTGCGCTTCCCACAGCGAGTCCGCCCAGCCGGGGTCCTGGGGAAGCCAGAGGGTCCTGCCCCCCAACTCCGCAGTCAGACGGGACTCTCAGCCAGCCAGGAAAACAGAGGTTTATTAGACGACAGGAACATGGTCTAACACAGAGCTTGTAGGTGCAGAGAGCAGGACCCCTCAGCCGGGTCCATTCTGGGGGGCAGTGAGCCAGACAACCCCGTCTGCACTTCACTCCATGTCCCAGCCAGCCCCAAACTGAAACTCCCTCCAGCCCCCCCTCCTCTGGGCTTTGTCCCTTTCCCGGGCCAGGAGGTCACCTGATTCCAAGATGAGACATCTTGCCAACGTCTCTGAGGAAGCTCATAGTAGGTAGGTGATATGGAAGGGGGGGGTTCAGCTGTTGTGACCTGCACTGGATGTGCCATGTTTGTCTTTCTTCCACAGGACAGAAGCGACTTTGTCTGTACAAAGTGCAAGCTGGTCTCCATATTGGAAGAGAAGATTGAAGGTCTGGAGCAACAGGTAACGACCCTGCGTTGTATACGAGAGACTGAGGATTTTCTGGACAAAACTCAGGGTAGGCTTCTAGGGGCACAAAGCTCTAAAGATATAGAGCAGGTTGCACAGAGGAGCCAAGAGGCCAGTGAAGAAGCTTGGCAACATGTGACCTCCAGAAGAGGTAAGCGGAATGTCCGGGTTCCAGTAACACAGACACAGGTAACTAACCGCTTTCATGTTCTCTCCACAGGTACCATTGCGGAGAGTGGACCAGATGATATGTCTGGGGGAAGAAAGCAGAAGGAGACTCCGCTGGTTGGAAGGCATGAGATGCGATGTCCTGAGGTTGGGGGTTCCACGACCACCACTCCCAAGAGGAGAAGGCGGGTGGTGGTGGTCGGGGACTCTCTCCTCCGGGGGACTGAGTCATCTATCTGCCGCCCTGACCGGGAAAACCGAGAAGTCTGCTGCTTGCCGGGGGCTAAGATTCGCGATGTGACGGAGAGACTGCCGAGACTCATCAAGCCCTCGGATCGCTACCCCTTCCTGCTTCTCCACGTGGGCACCAATGATACTGCCAAGAATGACCTTGAGCGGATCACTGCGGACTACGTGGCTCTGGGAAGAAGGATAAAGGAGTTGGAGGCGCAAGTGGTGTTCTCGTCCATCCTCCCCGTGGAAGGAAAAGGCCTGGGTAGGGACCGTCGAATCGTGGAAGTCAACGAATGGCTACGCAGGTGGTGTCGGAGAGAAGGCTTTGGATTCTTTGACCATGGGATGGTGTTCCATGAAGGAGGAGTGCTGGGCAGAGACGGGCTCCATCTTACGAAGAGAGGGAAGAGCATCTTTGCCAGCAGGCTGGCTAACCTAGTGAGGAGGGCTTTAAACTAGGTTCACCGGGGGACGGAGACCAAAGCCCTGAGGTAAGTGGGAAAGCGGGATTCCGGGAGGAAGCACAGGCAGGAATGTCTGTGAGGGGAGGGCTCCTGCCTCATACTGGGAATGAGGGGCGATCAACAGGTTATCTCAAGTGCTTATATACAAATGCACAAAGCCTTGGAAACAAGCAGGGAGAACTGGAGGTCCTGGTGATGTCAAGGAACTATGACGTGATTGGAGTAACAGAGACTTGGTGGGATAACTCACATGACTGGAGTACAGTCATGGATGGTTATAAACTGTTTAGGAAGGACAGGCAGGGCAGAAAAGGTGGGGGAGTAGCACTGTATGTAAAGGAGCAGTATGACTGCTCAGAGCTCCGGTACGAAACTGTGGAAAAACCTGAGTGTCTCTGGATTAAGTTTAGAAGTGAGTGCAACAAGAGTGATGTAGTGGTGGGAGTCTGCTATAGACCACCGGACCAGGGGGATGAGGTGGATGAGGCTTTCTTCCGGCAACTCACGGAAGCTACTAGATCGCATGCCCTGATTCTCATGGGTGACTTTAATTTTCCTGATATCTGCTGGGAGAGCAATACAGCGGTGCATAGACAATCCAGGAAGTTTTTGGAAAGCGTAGGGGACAATTTCCTGGTGCAAGTGCTAGGGGAGCCAACTAGGGGGGGCGCTTTTCTTGACCTGCTGCTCACAAACCAGGTAGAATTAGTGGGGGAAGCAAAAGTGGATGGGAATCTGGGAGGCAGTGACCATGAGTTGGTCGAGTTCAGGATCCTGACGCAGGGAAGAAAGGTAAGCAGCAGGATACGGACCCTGGACTTCAGGAAAGCAGACTTCGACTCCCTCAGGGAACAGATGGCCAGGATCCCCTGGGGGACTAACATGAAGGGGAAGGGAGTCCAGGAGAGCTGGCTGTATTTCAAGGAATCCCTGTTGAGGTTACAGGGACAAACCATCCCGATGAGTCGAAAGAATAGTAAATATGGCAGGCGACCAGCTTGGCTTAATGGTGAAATCCTAGCGGATCTTAAACATAAAAAAGAAGCTTACAAGAAGTGGAAGGTTGGACATATGACCAGGGAAGAGTATAAAAATATTGCTCGGGCATGTAGGAAAGATATCAGGAGGGCCAAATCGCACCTGGAGCTGCAGCTAGCAAGAGATGTCAAGAGTAACAAGAAGGGTTTCTTCAGGTATGTTGGCAACAAGAAGAAAGCCAAGGAAAGTGTGGGCCCCTTACTGAATGAGGGAGGCAACCTAGTGACAGAGGATGTGGAAAAAGCTAATGTACTCAATGCTTTTTTTGCCTCTGTTTTCACTAACAAGGTCAGCTCCCAGACTGCTGCGCTGGGCATCACAAAATGGGGAAGAGATGGCCAGCCCTCTGTAGAGATAGAGGTGGTTAGGGACTACTTAGAAAAGCTGGACGTGCACAAGTCCATGGGGCCGGACGAATTGCATCCGAGAGTGCTGAAGGAATTGGCGGCTGTGATTGCAGAGCCCTTGGCCATTATCTTTGAAAACTCGTGGCGAACGGGGGAAGTCCCGGATGACTGGAAAAAGGCTAATGTAGTGCCCATCTTTAAAAAAGGGAAGAAGGAGGATCCTGGGAACTACAGGCCAGTCAGCCTCACCTCAGTCCCTGGAAAAATCATGGAGCAGGTCCTCAAAGAATCAATCCTGAAGCACTTAGAGGAGAGGAAAGTGATCAGGAACAGTCAGCATGGATTCACCAAGGGAAGGTCATGCCTGACTAATCTAATCGCCTTTTATGATGAGATTACTGGTTCTGTGGATGAAGGGAAAGCAGTGGATGTATTGTTTCTTGACTTTAGCAAAGCTTTTGACACGGTCTCCCACAGCATTCTTGTCAGCAAGTTAAGGAAGTATGGGCTGGATGAATGCACTATAAGGTGGGTAGAAAGCTGGCTAGATTGTCGGGCTCAACGGGTAGTGATCAATGGCTCCATGTCTAGTTGGCAGCCGGTGTCAAGTGGAGTGCCCCAGGGGTCGGTCCTGGGGCCGGTTTTGTTCAATATCTTCATAAATGATCTGGAGGATGGTGTGGATTGCACTCTCAGCAAATTTGCGGATGATACTAAACTGGGAGGAGTGGTAGATACGCTGGAGGGGAGGGATAGGATACAGAAGGACCTAGACAAATTGGAGGATTGGGCCAAAAGAAATCTGATGAGGTTCAATAAGGATAAGTGCAGGGTCCTGCACTTAGGACGGAAGAACCCAATGCACCGCTACAGACTAGGGACCGAATGGCTAGGCAGCAGTTCTGCGGAAAAGGACCTAGGGGTGACAGTGGATGAGAAGCTGGATATGAGTCAGCAGTGTGCCCTTGTTGCCAAGAAGGCCAATGGCATTTTGGGATGTATAAGTAGGGGCATAGCGAGCAGATCGAGGGACGTGATCGTTCCCCTCTATTCGACACTGGTGAGGCCTCATCTGGAGTACTGTGTCCAGTTTTGGGCCCCACACTACAAGAAGGATGTGGATAAATTGGAGAGAGTCCAGCGAAGGGCAACAAAAATGATTAGGGGTCTAGAGCACATGACTTATGAGGAGAGGCTGAGGGAGCTGGGATTGTTTAGTCTGCAGAAGAGAAGAATGAGGGGGGATTTGATAGCTGCTTTCAACTACCTGAAAGGGGGTTCCAAAGAGGATGGCTCTAGACTGTTCTCAATGGTAGCAGATGACAGAACGAGGAGTAATGGTCTCAAGTTGCAATGGGGGAGGTTTAGATTGGATATTAGGAAAAACTTTTTCACTAAGAGGGTGGTGAAACACTGGAATGCGTTACCTAGGGAGGTGGTAGAATCTCCTTCCTTAGAGGTTTTTAAGGTCAGGCTTGACACAGCCCTGGCTGGGATGATTTAACTGGGACTTGGTCCTGCTTCGAGCAGGGGGTTGGACTAGATGACCTTCTGGGGTCCCTTCCAACCCTGATATTCTATGATTCTATGATTCCTTTGTTCTCCAACCCTTTAGCTTTCACCTCCCAGGGGGGAAGGGCCCAGGCCATCAGTTGCCAGGAAACAGGGTGTCGGCCATTCTCTGTGTCCAGACTCCTGCACACACCTGCCCTCTAGGGCTCTGTAATGATCATACACCCTTATCCCACCATCTAGATACTCAAGAACTGTATAGGGGAAACTGAGGCACCCCCACACTATTCAGAGGAAACATTAAGAACAGTCCCACTTCATCACATCTCTCCCCCCTTCGAGATCGAACTGAGCGGGATCACTTTAGCCGCTGACCTGGGGAAGTTCAAAGCCACCAACGTTCCCATGGATGCCCCAGCATCTCTCCCATTCCTTGGTAGGAGTTACACCAGGCCGTTCCAGTTTCACGCCCTCCCTTAGGTCAGGGGTGGTCAATAGCGCTCGCAGGCCGCATGTGGGAAGGTTTATGCGGCCCGTGCCCTTTGGCCACCCCAAAACCCCAGGGTGTCAAACTGGGATTGGGTCTTCTCCCCAACAAGCTGGCCAAACACAGCCACTTGGTTATAGGACTGTTTAACTTTCTTAACAGCTTTCACCTCATCTGAGACCTTCTCAAAGCTATCCACACTGGATCTTTCAACAGGAAAGTCAGTGGATCCATTCACAACAGAAAATTTCTGGCTGTTAGGAACTGAAACTTTCTTGATTAAATCACTTTCACACCCTTCAGTGGCAGTAAACTGCTTGCAAAGACTCCATGAGGATTTCTTTCCCTAGGGCTTTTCTATGCAACAATTCACCCCTCACAGAAATTCTGCCCTTACCCTCTTCACCTAGGGCTTGCTCTAGAGGAACACTTTCCTGAGCAACAACAGACTCTTTCTGGGTCTCACTTACATCCAGAATTACCTCTGGCCCATCAGGCGGATTCCTACACAATCCCCTTTCAGGCAAACTTACAGACTTCCTAGAGAAAAGGCTAGAAGCATTCTCCTTCCCTTTGCCACACACAAGTTCAGGAATCTTTTCCTTCTTGCTACAGGTTTCCAGACCCTCCGTAGGTAACACAATCACATCACCTTCATGCTCTCCTTGTGCCCTGGCTAGGATCTCACCCTGATTAGACAGAGTTGCGACATCCTTTTCCAGCCACACACTAGCAACAGGCAAAATACAAGCACCAGAATTGTCTGGTCTCTGGGATTTGCAGAGACACTAACTGGATGCAACCTAGTTACAGGGCCATTCTCCCGAGCAGACACAAACTTAGGACCCTTCCCTTCCTGGGCTTTAGCTGAATCCAGAACCAGCTCTGAGACAACTGCACTCCCCTCAACCGTCACAGGCTGAAAGGCCCCTTCTGTCCGCTCCACAGACAAAGAAGAGCCGGACACACTTTTTCCTTTCCCAGACACACAGCTTGGGATCACTTTCCCCTTGTCCCAGCACACAAGGCTGGTCACAGACAACTGCTTGGAGATCAGGGTAGCTCCCTCCATAGGCAAGTCAATACCCCTGACAGACACAGGCACGTTTCCTTCACTGTCCCAATTCTCCACCCAGCTAACAGGTAAGGTCCAGGGACACTCCTCTTCCAGTCTCCTCGCCTTCCCACCCTGCTGACTAGACACAGCCATCAGCTCACAAGGCTGCCTAGGCTCATCCAGACTTTCCTTACTAAGCACCTTGCCACTCCCCACAGATCCCCTGCCCTGCCTGTGTCTCCCCCCAGTCAGCTGGGGCCTCAGCTCCCCCATGTGCTCAGCGCTGCCCTTGCTGTCCCAGTGGGGGTAGGCAGCGAGCTCGCTGCTTTCCTCACTGCATCAGAGCCAGCCTGAGCCCCCTCTCCGGTGTGCAAGGGGGGCAGGGAGCCCCAGGGGTCTGGTTACAGGCAGGCAGGTAGCCTGAGCCTAGCCGCTCCTCCCCCCTGCCAGCCAGGTCATCTGCATTTTCACTGACCATTTCCCTCTCCACCGATTTGGTTCCCTGGATTCAAATTCAAACCCTTGGCAGTTACAGGAGCAGGGCCTGGATCCTGTCCCAAAGAGACACAGTCGCCCCACAACAGGGTCTCACAGCTGATGTCCTGGAGAACCCCAACGACCAGCCAGCCCCACCCCTCCTGGGTCTGCACAGGGATCTGGGCCATAGGCAGGGCGAGGGGCTTCGTCCCTGGGACCCTCACCCAGCTCACCCAGCTCCTCAGCCTCTGAGGCTGCACCACCCAGGCCTGACAACAGTTCTCTCTGTCCCATGATCTCGCCACCCCAGGAATGTCTCCCCATTGACCATCACCTTCCGCTCCCACTGGGGATCCGAGGGGCTTGACCCCAGGAAACTCCACACAGACATATAGGTTGGGGTCAGGAGTGGGAGCCTGTCCACCTCCCCACTCATCTGGCTGACGGAGTCTATGGCCTTGGGACCCAGCAAGGGAGCTAGACACCGGGGCTTTTCCGCAGGGTCCCCCTGGTTCAAATCTCCAGCCTGCTCAAAGGCAGTGAGGTGGGCATCCACATCCCCCCACTCCTTGACCAGGGGCAGCAATTTAGTCACGAGTTTCCCTGCGGAACTGGCCCCCCGGGGTCTATCCCCACTCACCCCTGGGGGGTCCCCTATGCCTCTCCGCCCCACCACCGCCAGTTCATGCTGCTGCTGCTTCTGCCACTCTTTCCCGGGCTCGCGCTGTCTCTCACAGTCCTCTGGCTCTCTCGGACTCAGCTCCAATCCTGTCCATCTCCGATCCCCGGATGGGGAACCCGATCGTGAAGACCCCCGTCTGGTTGGGGACAGGAGTCTTGGGGATGCCTGGCTCCCGCTCCAGCTGCTCCCAGATCCTGCTATAGCCCCATTTGGGGTCAGGAATCTGCTCCTTAGAGCGGTCATCCTCCTCCAGCTGCACGATGAACTCTGCCTTGGTGAACTTTCCAATGCTCAACCCTTTCTTTCTGCACCGGGTTACAATGTCCTTCTTAAGGAGACGGTGACAGGCCGTCACTCCACTCTTCCCAAGTTGTTGTGGACTCACAGGCCTGTGTGCTCTCAGCTCCCCACGGTTTCCAGGGAGAACCCCTAGCGTGCCAGCCCTTCTCGAGGTCACCCCCTCTTTGCCAGGGTCGAGCTGCAGACTCCTCCACCCCTGGGACCGCTTGCTGCAATCCCCCGGGGGACCCTGTTACTGCAAAAGTCCTTCTCTCTGGTCACACACTTCCAGGGTTAACTACCCCCTAAACCGTCTCTCTCTGAATCTTCAGCACGCCTGGTCCCCGTCAATCCCCCTTCGTTTTACTGCTCCCCAGTCACTTACTGCAGGAAGCACCGTCCCGGGGTGCAGTAGATCCCACTGCTACCACCAGTTGTCATGGAGTCCCCGGGCGATGCTCTGGAACTGCTCCCCATGAAACCAGTCAGGACTCTGGGACAGTCGCCTTCCTGTGAGCAGCCTGTCTGCAGGACACACAGCTCACACAGCTTCCACCTTTCTGGGTCCAACCTTGGAGCATTCAGCATCCTCTGCCCCTCCGTGCTCTTCCCACAGCGAGTCCGCCCAGGCGGGGCTCCTGGGGAAGCCAGAGGGTCCTGCCCCCCAACGTCGCAGTCAGACGGGACTCTCAGCCAGCCAGTAAAACAGAGGTTTATTAGACGACAGGAACATGGTCTAACACAGAGCTTGCAGGTGCAGAGAACCGGACCCCTCAGCCGGGTCCATTTTGGGGGCAGTGAGCCAGACAACCCCGTCTGCCCTTCACTCCATGTCCCAGCCAGCCCCAAACTGAAACTCCCTCCAGCCCCGCCTCCTCTGGGCTTTGTCCCTTTCCCCGGGCCAGGAGGTCACCGGATTCCTTTGTTCTCCAACCCTTCAGCTCTCACCTTGCAGGGGGGAAGGGCCCAGGCCATCAGTTGCCAGGAAACAGGGTGTCGGCCATTCTGTGTGTCCACAAAAAGAAAAGGAGGACTTGTGGCACCTTAGAGACTAACCAATTTATTTGAGCATGAGCTTTCGTGAGCTACAGCTCCCTTCATCGGATGTAGCTGTAGCTCACGAAAGCTCATGCTCAAATAAATTGGTTAGTCTCTAAGGTGCCACAAGTCCTCCTTTTCTTTTTGCGAATACAGACTAACACGGCTGTTACTCTGAAATCTGTGTGTCCAGACTCCTGCACACACCTGCCCTCTAGGGCTCTGCAGTGATCATACACCCTTACCCCACCACCCAGACACTCAAGAACTGCATAGGGGAAACTGAGGTACCCCCACACTATTCAGAGGAAACATTAAGAACAGTCCCACTTCGTCACAACCCCTTCCCCTCCCCTCCCCTGGCAGAGCTGCCCCAGCCTCGGTCCACTCAGGGTGGCAGGTGGGACAGTTCACCAGATGCCCAGCAGGTGGCACTCACAGACCACCTCAGCAGCGAGGGAGGCCTGGAGGGGCGCAGCGTAGCCCCGAGTGGGAGGCTGCGGGGGGTCTAATGCGGATCCCTTCCCTGTGCCCCCCTCCAGGCTGCTGCCTCCTTCGGTCCCATCCCACAGCCCCAGCCCAGACCTTCCCACCAGCTCCCCATTCATTGCAAGGGCCTGGCCGTCCCCTCCCCGTGCCCTCCGCCAGCACCGCCTGCCTCTCTGCCCCTCACGCATGGAGCAGCCTCCCGCACCTCGATCGCCCCTCTCCCAGCAGGACCCCACCTGAGACCCAGCCCGGCAGGACAGATGGAAACCAGGCGCCGCCTGCCCCAGCCTGGGAGCTGGGAGCACTGCAGGATCTGCCCGCCTGTGCCAAGAGCCTGCTCTGCTTGGGGGTCCCCACCCCACCCCGCTCCCCTGGCCAGGTTCCGAGTGCGATGCCTTCCCTGGGCCCCCTCTGGGTCAGCTCCGGCACCCAGCCGTCTGGGCAGCCCTCCCCCAGACGTGCCAGGCTCAGCTCCGACACCCAGCCGTCTGGGCAGCCCTCCCCCAGATGTGCCAGGCTCAGCTCCGATACCCAGCCGTCTGGGCAGCCCTCCCCCAGATGTGCCAAGCTCAGCTCCGACACCCAGCCGTCTGGGCAGCCCTCCCCCAGATGTGCCAGGCTCAGCTCCGATACCCAGCCGTCTGGGCAGCCCTCCCCCAGACGTGCCAGGCTCAGCTCCGACACCCAGCCGTCTGGGCAGCCCTCCCCCAGATGTGCCAGGCTCAGCTCTGACACCCAGCCATCCGGGCAGCCCTCCCCCAGATGTGCCAGGCTCAGCTCTGACACCCAGCCGTCTGGGCAGCCCTCCCCCAGACGTGCCAGGCTCAGCTCCGACACCCAGCCGTCTGGGCAGCCCTCCCCCAGATGTGCCAGGCTCAGCTCCGACACCCAGCCGTCTGGGCAGCCCTCCCCCAGACGTGCCAGGCTCAGCTCCGACACCCAGCCGTCTGGGCAGCCCTCCCCCAGATGTGCCAGGCTCAGCTCTGAAACCCAGCCGTCCGGGCAGCCCTCCCCCAGATGTGCCAGGCTCAGCTCCGACACCCAGCCGTCCGGGCAGCCCTCCCCCAGATGTGCCAGGATCAGCTCTGACACCCAGCCGTCTGGGCAGCCCTCCCCCAGATGTGCCAGGCTCAGCTCCGACACCCAGCCGTCTGGGCAGCCCTCCCCCAGATGTGCCAGGCTCAGCTCTGGCACCCAGCCGTCTGGGCAGCCCTCCCCCAGATGTGCCAGGCTCAGCTCTGGCACCCAGCCATCTGGGCAGCCCTCCCCCAGACGTGCCAGGCTCAGCTTTGGCATGGCCCAGCCGCCCAGAGGTGAGGCCTAGAGGGGACGTGGGGTCTCGCCTCAGCCTTGCTGAGTACTCTCCGGGCACTGCAGTCCTTGCTGTCTCAGAGGCGAGTGGACGACGGCAGACGGCAGCCTGGGCACTGCTGCTGGGACGCTGTGCCGGGCTTGGGCAGAGCTCACAGGAATCCAGCCGGGAGGCAGCGAGAGGAGGGGGCCGAGGCCAGACCTAGGCCCGGGCTCAGGGCCAGCAGGAGCCCGTTCAGGGTTCGTCCTGGCGCCTCGTCTCCTGCCGGGGCGAGTTGCTCTCAGACCCCTCGGGAGCGACCCCAGGCAGAGATGGGCCGGGACCAGAACCACTTGGGAAGTGTGGGGGGTAGGGGCTGGGCTGGAGGCTGCCCCATTGCAGTTCTGGCCCCGAGACGTGCGCCCACCCAGTTGTTTTCTCAACCCGGACCAGCTGATCCCAGCAGCTCTCCCCCGTCGGCGTGCGTGGGGGGAGCAGCCGGCAGGGCCAGCTCTCCCAGACCCACCCGCAGCCCTGATCCAAACCCTGCCCTACTCCAGTCTGGACCCAGCCACGGGTCCCCGGCCAGCTCTGCGGGACACCTCCTTGCTGCCCCACGTGCAGCTGGAAAGGGGGTGCTGGCATGTCCTGTCAGCCCTTTGGCCACAGGGCAGCCCTGGCCGGGAGGGGCCAGCCCGAGGCAGGAAGGGCAAACTTTGTCCCCCTGACCAGGCTGTTTGGTGGCCCCATGTGTGAGATGAGTGGGAGGGTCTCAGCCCCGGGCCCACGTCACAGCCACCCCCACCTCCATGGCAGGCACTGGCTGACCCTCTGGCTCGCAGAGGGGCCGGGCTCGGAGCCCACGCTGCCAGGGGCTCTCTGGTACCAGACGGCTGAGGCAGCTGCCAGGGCAGGGGGTGTGTGTTGGTCCTGCTGGGGAGGGGTTGTGGGGCGGCCGCGCTGCCTGGGGGGAGCCCTGGACGTGGCTGTTCCTGGGGCCGGGCTGCGGCCCACGCTCTGGTTCACCGCAGAGGTTGCTGAGCCGCACAGCAGTTGCCAGCCGCGGACGCTCCTGCTGCCCCCAGCTCCCCCAGGCCCCGGGGGCTGCCCATGCCGCGGAGAGTCCCCCGTGGAGCTGCTAAACGCTCCTTGCTCGCACGGGCTGCGGAGCGGCAGCCGCGGGGAACAAAGGGCCCAGCGGCTGGCAGGGGGGACGCCGGCCAGCCCTGGCCACCTGCTGCCCTAATTAGCTGGCTCCCGGCCAGCGGCAGCTGGGACTTTCCCCGGCAGGCAGGCGAGGCTGGGTGCGGGTGGGGGAAGCAGGCCCAGGGAGCGTCTGGGAGCTTGGCCTCGCCTGCATGCAGCCCGGGCGGGAGCACTGGGCACAGCAGCGGGAGCGGAGGACAGGAGCAGCCTCTCCTGCTCACCCCGAGCGCTGGACTGCGGCTGCCTGACCCCCCCGCAGGGCCTCGCCGCGGGAGCCCCCAGCTATGGGGACGTGGCACAGCGTGGCTGGAACGACACCGAGGCCCCCGCGCTGCAGGAGGGCTGGGCAGGGGGCTGGCAGAGGCTGGCACTGGGCAGGAGTCTGGCAGATCCCTCCTGTCCCAGCAGAGCCGTCTCGGTGCCTGTCCGGTTGTATCTGGCAGGGGCGTTAGCCGCCCTCCCCGGGATTCTCTCCCCCTGGCTCTGAGTGTCACCAGCCCCCAGCGGGCAGGAATCGCGCGGCAGGCTCCAGGCAGTAACCCTTTGCCGCCGAGCGCTGGAGGACCTCAGGGCTGGGGACGTCCGGGTGCTCCTAGCGAGAGCTGAGGCTCCCCGGTAGTGCCCTGGTTGCAGGAGCTGAGCTGGTGGAAAGCGCCGAGGGCGGCGAGACTTGCGGTAAAATGCCGACAGCAATTCCGGGCCCCAGGGCAGAACTGTCCATGGGCCCCCTACCACAAGCCACGCCCGCGTGGTCCGCCTGACGTTTGGTGCCCAGGGAGCTGCTGCCGTCTGCGCTGCCCCCAGCACCCCTAGTTCCAGCGGGGCTCCTCCCCCCCCCCCCAGCCTCCCCATCAGGGCGTGCCCCCCCCCCACAGCGCGGCCAGCGCAATGGGGCGTGATTGGTACCTTTCTTCTCCTCCACCACAACGCTGAGGCAGAAGTGGGTGAGGAGCAGCACCAGGACAGCGGCTGCCGGCGGCTCCAGTCCCCCATCCTGGGCTGGGAAATAACCCTCAGGGCTCGGTGCGTCCCCCCGGCAGCGCTCAGCTCCTCTCCCCGGGTCTGCGCCCCACGGCTCTGCTGACCACGCTGAGTGGGTGGGGGGCGGCGGTGGCACCGGGGCTAAGAGGCACGGGCACCGTGCTCCGCAGCGCCTGGCAGTGGCTCCCACCCCATGGGCCTGGCGGAGAAAGTGCCCGGGGTGTGGCTGGGAGCTGGCGATTTAAAAGGGCCTGGGGCCCCTGGGCAATTGCCTCCTTTGCCCCATCCCGTCAGCGGGCCTGCCCTCGCTCCCTGTGGGAAAGGGCTGAGCCTGCCCCCTCTGCGGGCCTAGGGCTTCCTGTTATAAGAAAGGGCTTATATGCTATTTTATATGAATGTTCAATAAGTTTGCTCTTATAACTTAGCATAAGTGACTAACTTAGCATAAGTGATTAAAGTAGTTGAAGCCTTAGGCCGAGGTCAAGCTGACCTGAGAGGAAGGCTGAAGAAGCAGCTACAAAACCAGCTGAGACAGCCCGTTATCCCTGAAGATAAGCAAAGAATGCAAGGAGTAGGACTGTCTCCCGGAGCACATCCAGCACCGACAACAGACTGTCCACTCAGCAACAGAGCTGTCCAACGGGAAAAAGCAGAGACCCCTACTCAAATGAGGGGATTGGACTTTGGACATGGGCGAGGGCGGTGTTACCAACTGTAGAGGGTATAATAGCTTGCAATTTCTGCGGGGCGGGGTTCCCTCTCCGGAGGCACCCAGCTCGAGCTGTATTTCTGTACACCGATAAAAGATGCCCGTGTAGATTGGACTCTGAATCTAGAACTCTGTGGGATCCTAGAGTCGAATCAAGCACCTAGAGGGGTGAGAGAAAGAGCTAATTGTTCTTTTTTCTTAACACTTCTCTCCCCGCTCACATCTGCAATTAGGGGGAGAGCGTGGCCCTTGTCTCCCCACGGGCAGCGGCTGATTGGCCGTGGCTGCTGAGCAGCATCTGGCTGGCCCGGAGGGGCCGACGCATCGGCTCGGCAGGAAAACACGCACTGACGGGCAAACGAGCCCCTGGAGCGCAGCGCCTGCCCACACAAACCGAGCAGGGTCTGAGCTCATCTCCAGCGCAGGCCACGAAATCGGACCTGCTTTTCCCTGCAGTGAGCCCAAGAACTTGTCTGCTTACAGCGGCTCCTCACAGACTCAGAGATACTAAGCCCAGAAGGGACCCTTGTGATCATCTTGTCCAATCTCCCGCAGAGCACAGGCCTGAGACCGCCCTGAATTGAGAAAAACAGCCAGTCTTGATTTAAAACTGGCCAGTGAGGGAGAATCCACCAGAACCCTCGGTAAATTGGTCTAGTGGTTAATGACCCTCACTGTTAAATGTAGGCCTTATTTCCAGCCTGAGTGCGTCTCGCTTCAACTTCCTGCCACTGGGTCATGTTAGACCTTCCTCTGCGAGACTAAAATGATCAAATTTCTGTTCCCCGTGTAGGTCCTCAGACTATGGTCAAGTCACCCCGTAACCTTCCCTTTGCTCAGCTAACCAGACTGAGCTCCGTGAGTCTATCACTGTAAGGCAGGTTTCCAGTCCTTTAATCATTCTCGTGGCTCTTCTCTGAGCCCTCTAATTTCTCAACGTCCTTCTGGAACTGTGGGCCCCAGACCTGGACCCAGGATCCCAGCAGGGGCCGCACCAGTGCCAGGTACGGAGGGAAAATCACCTCTCTGCTCCCACTGGAGATTCCCGGTTTATGCATCCTGGGATCGCATGAGGCCTTTTGGCCAGTGTCACACTGGGCGCTCCTGTTCTGCTGATTATCCACCATCATCGCCAAATCCTTTTCAGGGTCATGGCTTCCCCGGGTAGCGTCCCCCACCCCGTAAGTGTGGCCTGCTGCATTCTTTGTTCCTAGCTGTGTGACCTTACCTGTGGCTGTATTGAAATGCATGTTGCTTGCTTGCACCCCTTTCCCAAGCCCCCCAGATCGCTCTGTATCGGAGACCTGCCCTCAGGGTTACTTACCACCCCTCAATCCTGGGGTCAACTGCAAACTTCTTCAGGGAGGATTTTATGTTTTCTTCTAGGTCGCTGATAAATATGTGGGACCCAGTGAGAAGTGGGACCTCCTCCCCCTTTATGCTGGTGAATCACAACTCCTCCAGCCCCACCTGAGGGGACAGGCAGATGTGACATTGACAAACACCCGTGAAGGGAGAGCGCGGGAAGAAGCAGCTGGCTTGTGAACACTACAGCAAAGCGCATAGGGGAGGGGAGTGCAGTGCCACCCTCCTGACCCACCACCCCAGCCCAGAGCACGGGGGGTGTCCCGGCTTGGCAGGATGGATGAAATGTAATGTGGATAAATGTAAAGTAATGCACATTGGAAAAAATAACCCCAACTACACATACAATATGATGGGGACTAATTTAGCTACAACTAATCAGGAGAAAGATCTTGGAGTCATCGTGGATAGTTCTCTGAAGGCGTCCATGCAGTGCACAGCGGCAGTCAAAAAAGCAAATGGGATGGTAGGAATCATTAAAAAAGGGATAGAGAATAAGACGAAGAATATCTTATTGCCCTTATGTAAATCCATGGTACGCCCACATCTTGAATACTGCGTACAGATGCGATCTCCTCATCTCAAAAAAGATATACTGGCATTAGAAAGGGTTCAGAGAAGGGCAACTAAAATGATGAGGGGTTTGGAACGGGTCCTATCTGAGGAGAGATTAAAGAGGCCAGGACTTTTCAGACTGGAAAAGAGGTGACTAAGGGGTGGGGGGGAATATGATAGAGGTCTATAAAATCATGAGTTATTTACTTGTTCCCATAATATAAGACCTAGGGGGCACCAAATGAAATGAATGGGCAGCAGGTTTAAGACAAATACAGGGAAGTTCTTCTTCACTCAGCGCAGTCAACCTGTGGAACTCCTTGCCTGAGGAGGTTGTGAAGGCTAGGACTATAACAGGGTTTAAAAGAGAACTGGATAAATTCATGGAGGTTAAGCCCATTAATGGCTATGAGCCAGGATGGGTAAGGAAGGGTGTTCCTAGCCTCTGTTTGTCAGAGGGTGGAGATGGATGACAGGAGAGAGATCACTAGATCATTACCTGTTAGGTTCACTCCCTCTGGGGCACCTGGCATTGGCCACTGTCGGTAGACAGGATACTGGGCTGGATGGACCTTTGGTCTGACCCAGTCTGGCCATTCTTATGTTCTTATGGGTTTGTCTGAACACCTCCCTTGCTAACGCAGTGCTGGAGCCACGGAAATGCTCCCTTTCATGCCGGGCTGCCCGGTTCTGCACCTTGTTAGCTCTTTGCAGCTGCATGCTGCACCCACCGCTGGAGGAGCCCATTGTGGCTTTGTTAGCCCAGGTGGGCTGGGACTTTGGGAAAGCCCCAAGCTGTCGCTCTGGACTGGCCTGGGCCTGAAGGGGGAATAACAAGCTGTGACGAAGTGGGAATTTGGCTTAATATTTTGTATGAATACTGTTTGTGCCTCAGGTTCCCCTATGTGCTGCAGGGTTAACTAGGTGGTGGGAAAAGGTGGTTTATTTTTTGAAACGATCCAGGTGTGACTGATGCCTGGCTGTCTGGGGCCCCAAGCCCATGACAAACCCAGAAGACAATGGCCAGGACATCTGGTACCTAGCAGCTAATGACCTGGGACTGCCGGCCCCCTCTCCAGGAAGCCAGCCAGTTTTGGCCAGCGGGAGAACAAAGAGCCAAGGAGGCTGACCAGGTGACCTGTTTTGCCTGGCAATCAGAACAGAGTACGGAGGAGGGGCCCTTGGGTGCGGTATAGTGTGGGCTGCTGAAGCAGGACTCACGCTTCTGGACTGGGACAAGGAGGAGGCTCCGGGGGGTGGGGGGGGAGGGGGGCAGGACTGACCCAGCTGGACTTTGCTGTAGCCACGGCTGGCCTTAGGGAAAATGGCACCCTGGGCTAACTTGCATTTTGGTGCCCCTCACCCCCATGGGTGGGCACCCCCCCATTGCCCCTGGCGCCCATGGGCTCCTCAGGCTCCCCGCCCTCCCTTCCCCCCAACCCCTGCACTGTGCCCCCTTTGTCCCAATGCATGCTCCTCCTCCTGCACCCCTAATCCCTACACCCCCTTCACTCCCAACCTCTGCCCCCCCCCCCCCCGCACCCTAATCCCTACACTGGGCCACCTTCACCCGTAATCCCTGCACTTCCCTCCTGTGCCTCTAACCCCTGCACTGGGCATGCCCCCTTCACCTCAACCCCTGCCCTCCTCCTGTGCCCCTAACCCCTGCACTGTGTGTGTTCCCTCACCCCAACCCCTGTGCACCTCCTGTGCCCCAATCCCTGCATCCCCTTCACTCCTATCCCTGCACCTCCCTCCTGAGCCCTTAACCCCTGCACTGTGCCCCTTTGCCCCTAACCCTTGCATCCTCCTGCACCCACGGGAGGAAACTGACCTGGATGCACAAAGCAGCTGGCATTGCTGCTCACTCTCCCATTGGACTGCTGCTCCTCCACCCCTGTGCAGCCCTAGGGGGTTTTTGGGGGGGGGCAGGGATTTCCGTACACCCCTCCTCAATTTCCCCAGCACTCCCCAGTTACATGCAGTGTTGCCAGTTTAGTCGTTGGTTGGAAATTTGAACTGAAATGGAAACACTCATGAAATGATTTGTAAGCAAGGTCTGAATGAGCTCTCCCTGCCCCGACCGGTGATCAGTTTTGTAACCCGGCACCAGCCAAAATTGATCACTTGGGCAGCACAGCTCTGGCTGCTGAATACGTGTCCAGGCAGAATAGGTGTCCAGTCTGATCCGGAAGCCTTTCCACCCACCACTGGCTCATCACTAGCTGTCACGGGAGAGCTCAGGCAGACCTTGCTTACAAATCACCTTATAATCCCTGGTTAGTGCTCAGCCACCAAGCTCCCAACCCATCGCATGTAAAGATGTGGGGTTTGGAGGGACAATTTGTCCTTGATTCTGGGCGTGGACGTCTAGCCGTTAGAACAGGAGAACGGCCAGACTGGGTCAGACCAGTGCCCCGTCTAGCCTGGTGTCCTGACTTCCAAATTCCCGCTGCCCCCTCCCCCGGAGTTGCGTCTGGGTGGGAATTCCCGCTGCCCCTCCGCCTGGCAGGATGTGGTGGGGTGCAGGGAGGGGGCTGGGCTGGTGGGCTCCATTGTCAGCTGTTTTCACTGAACCTGCTGCTTCTTCATTTATGTCCCGTGCCCTGTGCCCGGCTCCCAAACCGCCTGGCGGCATCAGCTCAACCTGCCAGACTCTGCTCCCAGCTACCCCGGGGGAAATCCAGAGACATGTGCCCCATGTAAACGCCCCAGACCCCCTGCCTCAGAGCAGGCCGGGAGCGGGGAGCAGCTCTGGGCTAGGCTGGGGAGAGCCGTCAGCGGCTGTGACTCAGCACCTCACAAGCTCCATGCTCTGAAATGCAGCCTCTGGTTTTTTTCCTCTGCACAATAATCCTGTATTCCAAGACCAGTACATCCCCTCCCCCTTCCCCGCTGCATTCCCAACAGGCCCCCAAAGCCCCGGGCTGCTCACGCCCGCCTCCAAGGCGCTGCTCCATCTGCAGGACAGTAACCAGCCGGGAGCCCCCAAGGGGCTCGTTAACGGGCCAGCGGGGTCGCTGCCTTGCCGTGCCAGCTGTTCCCCACTGCCAGGCCGAGAGCACTGATCTGGGAAGCCAGACACAAGAGGGGTCATCATGACTGGGGAGGGGGGCGGGGGGGAGCATTGCCTGGGCACAGCTCCCAGCACCCCAGGGAGCAAGAGCCTGGGGCTGGAGAGAGCATCTCCCCTCTGCACTTTCCTCAGCTCCCCGCCCCCCGAAAGCTGCAGCCAGCGCGGCCCCTTCACAGGAGCCCAGCCCAAGGCAGGAGCCTTGGTGTCTCGGGCTGAGGCTCAGACAAGAAGCATGGCCCAATGGTCAGGGCACTAGCCTAGGAGGTGGGAGACCAGGGTTCTAAGCCCCTGCACTGCCGCAGCCTCCCCGTGTGACCCTGGGCGAGTCCTGTCACCTCGCTGTGCTGTGGCTCCCCAGCTGGGGATAACTGGGTGGCTAATGCTGGCGCTCAGTTACTGCGGCGATGGGCACCAGGGCAGTGCCGGAGCTGGACGGTGTCTCACCAGGCATAGTCCCGGAGGGGCCCTGGCAGCCTGTCCCCCTCTGCTTTGGATGGCTCCGTCCGAGTGCCCAGACTGGATGCGCCCACTGCTGGAGTGTATCCCCCCAGGGGCTGAGGCCTGAGCTGCACAGGCCACGCCACGGACGAGGATGCTAAACAAAGGCCCAGGAGGGAGCTGAGTTCACGTTCACAGCAAGTCCCCTGGCTAGGGAGCTCGGCCCAGGGGGTCTGGGCCTGCCCTGGCTCGTGCTGAGGGGAAGCACTGAGGACAGGCTGCTCACGGCCTCTCTGGAGCGAGGGAACCAGGAGCCACCTCACAAGCCACTGGTACTCGAGGGCAGCCACAGCGTCGAAGGACAGAATGGGCCACTGCGTGAAGTTCCCATCTCAGCAACTGGGATACGGACTCACCAGGTGCCGCGGGCCCAGGGTGCACCAGCCACGGTCACTGGACCCCTGCGTCCTTGCAGCAGCCCCCCGGGGTTACCGCCCTTAGGAACCCCCCGGAGCTGCTGGTGACTGAGCGATACCGAAATCCAAAGACCAACAGATCTATCGAGGTTGGACACAGCTGTTTAATGAACACATCTCGCTGCACAGCCCTTCTCACGCCTCGCGGCTCCTCCCAATGACCAGCCGCTGCCCCGGTCCCACTGACAGCAGGCCATGGGGCTGTCTCAGCAAACCTGGGGGGCTGACTCCCCCATGCTCCCCGCTCCCGCTGCAGCCATTGGCACCTGCGCAAAGCGGGGGTAAAATGCAGCCCAGGCAGAAGGGTCGGGCTCCACACAAGGCGCAGGGGAATGGGCCCCTTTATCTGTCCAGTGCCCCCCAGCTGCCACATGGGGTGTGGGAATTTGGGTAACTGACTGGCTCTGCCCCCCCTGACCCTGGCCTCCACGCGGCCTGGCTGGCTGGGTGTAACCCATGCACTTGTTACCGAGCGAGCCAAGCGAGACCTGTGTCCCCAGCCAGCCCGTGGGGCTCACCACCACAGGCCCCCGGAGACGACACTTCCCAGCAGTGCACAGGCTGCAAGGCATGTTGGGACGCGTAGTCTCCGCAGGTCGGGCCTCTGTTAAAGGTGGAGGCTGCACGCAGCTCCATTTCCCGCAAACGAAGGGCAGCCTTCAGTGCCCAAAGCTGGAGCATCACCCTGGGTCACCAGCCAGAGAGAAGCAGGCTGAGGGCTTCAGAGCGGCGCAGAGGGTACAGATGCAGGACTGCCCTCATATCAATAGAGAACGTGTCTAAATCCCCTGGGTGCATGGGGACAGCTCCCCATTTGGTTATCTCCTGGGCTCAAGCAGAAAGATCCAGGAAGCTACCCGCCCCCGGGTCGCTGAGCTTTCCTTTGCCCGTGTCTCCTCTGTCCCATTAACTCAGCAGTGGGCCTCTTGGAGGGAGCCCCCCGTATATTATCCCTGCCTGGTAAGTGCGCCCTCCTGCTACCCTCATTTCAATCCTGAAGTGCACTCGGCGATGTGCCAGCCCTGGAGTGGGAGTACGAGGAGCGCTCGTCCCTGGCACACCGGCTGCGAGAGCTGCCTGAGAGCCTCGGACCCACTGCGAGCGCTGCTCCCGACTCCCCCAGGGAGGAAAGGCACCGCTGGGGGCTGATGCGTGTGTGAGAGCAGGGCCGGCTCGGACGTGCAGCTCATCCGGTAGCCCTGCTGGCTGGCATCACTGCAGCTGCCTCTCGTGGCTTCTCGCCAGGCCATGTCCCGGGTGGTGTCTGTTGGGGCAGTTCCATGGTCCTTCCCTCTGCCATCGTTAAATGGGCTGCCCCACGGAGGGACGGCTTTCACAAGCAGGACCTGTAGGGGAGCGGCCTTGGCTCAGCATCGCGGTCCATGCCTGGGACGCCCACGGGCCGTACGTGACCGAGGGTGCGTTGCAATGCAGCCCGCGGCTCCACTCCTTTCTGACGCAGGGCTGTAGCGCGGAGACTGTGGGTCCCAGGATGTTGTGCTCCACCTTGATCTGGGGGGCACTGCGGGCTGGGGCCTGTTGTCTCCTCACCTGCACCTCCTCTGGGGACGTACGGGTGGGCACAATCTGCTCCGGGTTAGGCATGGTTGGTGCAGCTCGCCAGCTGTTTGCAAGGTGCCAACAGTCGTGTGGTGACAAAGTCTGGGCGTGTTGCTCCACGCCGTCTGTGCCCACGCACCAGGACGAGAGGCGCCAGAGGAATCCCCTAGATAGACAGCATGGTTGGACTCCTGTTTGGGTCACTCCTGTGCACTTGAATCTTTTACATTCAGCAGCAGCAATCCTTCAGCCTCTCCCCACGCCGGGCCCACCCCACGCACACCCTGTGTGGCCCCAGGCTACCTTCACCGTCCCAGTGGACGCGAGGCAGGGCTGCTGAGACGGTGACTCGGGCAAGCCTGTAACGAGGAAGGTTATAGTCTATAGTGTATGGACGGGGATAGAGCAGGAGAGGGCGTTGCAGGCAGCAGGGCAGGCTTCCTGCTAAAAACAGGACGATGTTCTGGGCAGGTCCCTGAGAAGCCAACAGCTGTTGTGCTCCGAATACACTTGAAACAAGGCTAATTGGCCAGTGAACCCCCAAGAACGGAGAACTGCAAGATCTGGAGTGAGCGGTCATCCATGAGCTGCTTCCCGGGAGACAGAGCGACCCCACTGGCCAGACAGTGACCATGGACTCACTGTCGTTGGGGTGGGGTTGCACCTAGGCCCTCCCGTCAGAATGGGATTGATTCCTCCAGCAATCTCTGGCGCTGTCTCCTCTCCTTTCAGCCTTCCCAAGCCAGGCCCACTGGAAGATCTAGCAAAGCGAAAGCGAAAGCATTTGCCACACTGGATCAGACAGTTGGATCCTGCCTCCGGCAAGTCTTGGATCCTGCCTGTGGCAAGGGCGGCAATCGGGTGCTTCCAAAGTGACCCCCCGACATGTGACAATGCCCCATGGGTGGAAATTCCCTCCTGAGTCCTGTGGTGCTCCAGGCAGAGCTGTCAGGAAGGACTTTATTTCCGGCGGTGGCTGGGCCTGGTCAGGAAGCGGGCCATGCCTGATGTAGCCGTTTTATCTCCGCTAGGTTGAACTGTGTCCGATTTCCCTCTCCCATTAGCTGAGCCAGCATTTGCTGCAGCCGCTCAGCTCATATGCAGCTGGCTCTGGGGATAGCCAAGTGCTTATTAATGAGAGGCAGAGCCCGCCGAGGGGGGGGCCCTCTCTGCTGTTCTCGGCACAGCTCACGGAGCCTCTGTCTACACAGGAGAGCTCTTGCTGTGGGAGCCTCACGCCTTCTGCTTTCCCTGCCCGAAGAAACAGCACAAGAGCAAACCTCAGTTCTGCCCAGAACTGCAACTGGAGAGGCCCAAGCCCGCTGATTCTGAGTCCGGGCCCTTGCCGGAGGCTAAGGGATCCAGTGACCTCTTGTTGCTCACCGTGGATCTCCTCTCTCAGGCTCTCAGCTTCTGTACCGGCTCTAGACATCGTGAATGCAGGCTGGTTCCTAGCTCCCCCGATGAGCTGCCATAAGCTGATCCAGGCCCTTTTATAGGCTTCGGGGGCGGGGGATCTGTGGGTCAAGTAGCCGGTGGAGTCCATGGCCACCTTCCTAATGAATACGTCGGCGCGGAGACTACAGATGCCAGCATGCAATGCTCTGTCTCCAACCAAGCGCCCTCTGCTTGGGTTGGGACAAGGCACTGCATTCTGGGCAGGCTGCGCCTTCGCGTTCAAGGGGAAGGTAGCTGGTCCCTGCGGCCGTGTTCTGTGGTGGGTAAGGTGGGTGGGGTGGAAATCTGGTCCCTCCTGAGAGCATCTCAGACGAGTTTGCTGATCTTGCATCATGGTGCAATACTGGCTTCTCTTTGTAGGGAACAGGAGGCACTGTTATGAACAGCTGTCGGGTCCCGAGTGCCAATGGGGGCTGCTAGCACTGGGCCTGTGAAAGACGTGCAGAGCTAGTGCACATGTGTCACCATTGCCCCCCGGTAGGTGGAACTGGAACTGCTCAGCTGTGTGTCATAGCTCCTGTACTGCTAACAGTAAAAGAAGATTCTTCTTTGACTCCGGGCACTGGCCGGCGCTTTTGGAGCAGGAGGGCATGACTTCTATCCTGGCTTATGGCTGTGAAGTCACGGGTGGCTACGGATTCCATAAAGTCTGGCGGAGGTCTCGGAATTCGCAGACATGCGATGCTGCGTAGTAAAGGCAGGTAGCTGGCGTCTGACAACTTTGAGAGGACTAAGAAATCACAAGAAACTCGTCTCCCTTCTTCACGCATGGCAAGGCCAGAAGGGACCACTGTGACCCTCCAGCCTGCCCTCCTGCCTAACCCCGCCCCATGACGCCTGCATCCAGCCCAGTACTGGTGGGTGAGCTAGCAAGCGTCTTCTAGAAAGACATCCCGGGGCGAGGCCCAGGTTACGTTCGCGGCAACGCTTCGACAACTCCTACCACGTCCTCGTTCCATAAACACAGGGGGCCTGATCCTCCTCCCCCACACTGCAGTGAACCCGACTCGCTTCACTGGAGCTGACACTGATGGGAGCGAGAGGGGAAGCCGGCCCCGTGACAAGCAGCCGACACACCGCCCAGCTCTCAGGATTGTCCTGATGGGCCCCCTGGCTGGCAGAGCAGCGCCTGGCGCCTGACCCGGGAGGTGGAGCTGCTCAAACGGAGTTCTCTGTGGCTCGTTTATGCAGCCGCGGCAGTGGGCCGGGTATTTGCCAGCCTGAGGAAAGCAGTTCCCCGCTTGCCCGCTCCTGGGGACACGGAGCCGCTCTGCCCCGAATCCACCCTGTCCCCCACCCAGCCCTCTCGGCCAGGGCAGGACTGTCACTCGGACAGAGACCAGGGTCTGACTCTTCTCCAGGAGACAGGTGTGAACCAGGAGCAGCTCCGTGGTGGCGATCACACTGCTGATCTGGTGGTGGTGGTGAGGGGCGACCCAGGCCCGGTATGCCATGTCCTAGCTGGGGTCTCACGGTGTTCGGCTCTTGCTCCATGCCAGCTCCCCGGCAGGCTGCTCTCCCAGCCGGAGATCTGCTCACACAGGGAGGCTGGAATATGGGTGTCGAGAGCCACCGTGCAGAGCGGAGAGGGTAACACTGCCCTGGCCGCTGGGGACCAGCCCTGAGAGCCTTTGGTGAAAGCGGATGGTGTGTGTGTCTGGGGGCAGGTCCCAGAGAGCAGGGGAGAGGCTGGGACGGTGCCTGGCCCAGCTTGCCAGCGGCAGGGCAGCCCCGCAGGCCTTGCTGCCCCGGCTCAGCCAACACGCCTCCCTCTGCTCTCCACCGGGCACGCCCGTGCCATTGCCGGGCCAGCAGGGGCCTCGTTAGTCCACAGCCACCGGGGTCCGCCGACCTGCCGCGACGGCACAGGGCTACCTCAACTCTGGGAACCGTCCAGCCGCGTACGTGGGGGCTCGCATGGGCTTTCTCGGCCAATCAGAAGCCCGAATGCTGCTGGACTGTTTGTGTTCAGTCCTCTCTCCACTAATCAGAAGTCTGCCGAATTTCGTGGGTGTGTGTGGGGGGGGGGGGGCAGCTCCCTCTCAGCCAATCAGAAACCAGAACTCTACTGAGCTGGGGGTGGGGCTGGGCGTGGTGCGGGGTTTGGGGCCACGCTCCACCCATCCGAAGTCTGCTGGGCCGTGGTGAGGGAGGGGAGCCGGGTGCGGCTACCTGAGGCCCATGGGAGACGGGGCAGCAGGCTGCAGCGCCCCTCTGGCGGGTGAAGCAGACTGTCAGCTCCTCCGGCTGCAAGCTCGGCGAATACAGAACACAATGGCTAGGACTGGGCTCCGTGCGTCCGGCCTGCCGCCCGCTCATGCATCGTCCAGGTTGGGAGCCCTCGCCCGGCCCCTGTCCCGGGCAGCGGCTACGCCAGGGGCTTCAGGTGGATGGCGGTGCTGTTGGGGCGGGCGGCGAGGATGTAGATGACGCTCTCTTTCAGGAAGGTCGGCCAGTCGACAAGCCTGCTGGGGAGAGCGGAGGGGGCTTAGTGTGGGGGCCACAGGGGCAAGGGCTCTGTCCCCAGCCCAGCCCATCTGTGCTACGCGGCAGCTCCCGGCCAGCCCAGCGTGGCCACGGAGCAGCAAGCCCATGGGCCCTACAGAGCCCAGCATGCCGCACTCCATCGGGGCATGAGGGGCTCTGCCTTTGTAGGGACCACTGGGGAGACAGGGTCCCCTCACCAGAGCCTGGCCTGATGGACCTGCTAAGCAGGGGTCTACATTTCCCATCAGCCCCGCCCCACTGCACATCCCCTTCCTTCTGGCCAGGTAAGGGGGCACAGAAACCCTATGAAAGACCCCGAACCGGGATCTGACTGGGCACCTAGGGGAAGCAGCAGCCGCCTGGCAAGCCAGGAGCTGCAGAGAGGGCCCCCCAGGAATTGGATGGAGAGTCCCGGATGGAAGGCTGTGACGGCCGGACGTCACAGCTGGGTGCAGGTCTGTGTGGCAGCTGGCAGGGAGCCAGGGCAGAGGGATCCTGATTAGATACACTGCTAAGGGAGCCTGCACGCGCCTATTTGCTGGACGAGAGCCCTGACTGGAGAGGGCAGCCCAGGCATGGAAGAGCCACCCATGACCCTCAAGTGGGCTGCCCCCCAGACCCAACCAAGAACCGCTATTGCTCACCTTGCACCGTACCTGTTCAAACCTCGGTACCTAGGGTATCGGCAACCTTCCCCTTCCCTGCCAGCCCCAGTAAAACACCCTTCCCTTAGCACATGTCTGAGTGGTTATGGGAACGCCAGCCTCGTGCCTGCAGGGCCTTCAGTGCTTCTCAGCGTTTGTCTCCGAGTCGAGTCGCGGTGCAGCCGGCAGGCTCCTGGCCCCGGGGGTTGGGGCACTCCCGCCCTAAGCAGCTGCACGCAGGAGCTCGGAGGGTAGCGCTCTGGGGTCTCCCCGTGATTCCCGGCCTGCGTAGCAGCCAGGGCGGTGGAGCCGGCAATGAGGGGGGCCGACAGGTGGCAGGGGCACAGAGTAGCACGTTTTCCAGCCCAGCAGCTGGTTTCTGCAGCGCTTGGCGCAGCTCCAGCGTCTTTTGCCCGCCCACCTGCTGCGTCATGCTCCGACCTTTCAGGGCCCGACACCTAAGTCCGGGGTTTGTCCGGCAGCAGCCGTGGAGCTGCTTTAGGGGTCTTTGCCTGTGCCGTGACCGTGGAAATGTAGGATCCTGATCTTAAGTTAACAATACTTAGCACCTCACAAACATGAATGAGCCGTCCCATACCCCCAGGAGACAGGGCAGCACCATTTGTACAGATGGGAAACTGAGGCACAGGGAGGGGAAGGGCCTTGGGTCACACAGTGCGTCGGTGACAGAGGACTAGAAACCAGGAATCCTGACGCTCAGTCCCCTGCTCTAACCACTAGCCCTGGCTCCCTCTTTCCTGGGCAGGAGAACGAAAAGGAAGAGAGGATTTGCTGACTATTCCATTTCAAAATGTATTCACTTGCCAGCAGATATCTGTCCCCCGAGAGGATTCTGCTAACGAGCCGGGCTCCCAAACACACCCACGCCTGGGTGCTTTAACCCGAGTGCTCCCGCCCGCCTGGGAAAGGGACGCCATCACACGATCCTTCCCGGGGCGGAGGAGCCGAGGCGTCTGGCAGACAGAGAGCCCCGCTCAGCCCTCTGCCCCTGCAGCTTTGCACTGATGGGACGCCGTTGACTTCAGTGATGAAGCCGGCCCTTTCTGCGTGGACTGAACGCCATGAAATACATGGAGCTCCAGCTTACCGAGGTGATTTCCCGTCTGGGTGAATTTCCTTAACCACCTAGTGATTTTAATAGGAGACAGAACATTTTCTCCAGACGCATGGACTGGGGGGGCGGGGGGGGATAATTACACTGTCTGCCTCATATATCTATAGTGCTTTTCATTACCCTGGAGACTCTCCAGCTGCTTTCCAGACTGAATATAAAGGGATCACTCCCTTCAGCACCACCCCACACTACAGAAATGCAGCCACCTCTGGGGGGTAGCAATACATCTGTTTGCCGCTGGCTGTGATGGGAGACCATCAGCATGACTCTGCGGGCTGAGGGGTGCAGTTCTGCTCGAGCTGTCGAAGAAGGCCATCTTGATTAAGCTGCTGCTTTCTGTGGATTCCAGGAAAGCTGCTGTAGACCAGTTTTCCTGGAAAATGTCACCACTCTTGCAGAAAGGCACCGGAGGCTCTGTGTGGGCCTGTGTATAGAGCGCTAGGGTGGGGCTCTGGAGACCGGAGTTCTAGTCCTGGCTCTGCTACTCGCCTACTGGGTCACTAGACTTTCCCCATGTGCAAAATGGGGGCAAGGACACTGGTCTACTGGGGAAACGAGCTGTAATTACTGCTGACCACAAGGAGGTACCAGCTCAGTCTGACCCGGCAGATGGCACCTCCAGCAGCCCAAACCGGCACACTGGTTTCTCGCCAGCACTATGCTTAGGAAGGAAAACTCCAGCGAACAAGGGGACGCGCTGGGTGGTCGGACTGCAGCAAAGGCTGGGGGCGTTAGAGTGGGTGCCAGCTGAACACCAGGCAACGGGGTGAGGTAGTTGTGAGACAGGCTCGTATTGTTTAGTCCTGAGAAAAGCAGGCTATGGGCGACCCACCGGATAACAGCCCTCGGCTCTGTCAAGGGCTGCTCTGAAGGGGACAGAGATCAGTGGCGACAGGACGTGATCGGCAGCAGGGGAGCTGTCGGTTGGCTCTTAGGAAAAGCTTTCTAACGCTCAGGGTGTTAAGCTCTGGAGCAGGCTCCCAAGGGAGGTGGTAGGATCCCCGTCGCTGGAGGTTTTTAAGGCCAGGCAGGACAAACCCCCGCAAGGGGGGTCCAGGGTTACTTGGCAGGGGGCTGGCCTAGATGAGCTCTGCAGGACCCTCCCAGCCCCACCCTGCTATGATACCCCTTTAACACCCCACCCCCCAGCAGTGGGGCGGGGCCCTCCGGACAAGCTGCACTGGGATGTGGGGGAGCCCAGCTAGCCCGTGCCCAGCAGAGCTGAACGGAGGCTGCGGCCATGGGCCTGGAGACTCCTACGGCAGGACCCATCTTCCCCCCACGCCCCGCCCCACTCACCTGGATTCCTCCTGCTCTGTGCCCAGCAGGGTCTTCTCCTGGCTCTGGCTGCTGCCACTGCTGGCTGGGCTGCTCTCCGACATGGGCCCCACGTGGCTGATGCTGCGGAGGAGAACGGGCATTTCCCGCCTTTGCAGACGTGCCCCTGGGCACAGGAGCCGGGCTGGGACGCCACCCGTGCCCTGGGGTCGCCTTATGACGAACGCGCGTCGCCAGGGCCGGCTGCGCTGCAGCTGTGCCCCACACGCTGGGCACGTGGCGTCGGGGGTGTGAGGGGAGAGGGGGGGCTCCCCATGCCAATCTCAGGCAGCTGGGAGGGAGATGCGGGGACGCAGAGGGAAGTGGAAGCTGTTGCTTGGGGGGGTGCGGGGGGAGGGCCGGGGGGTCTGGCTGACGCTTTGGCCTGCGCTGGGAAGACACAGGGCAGGGGTTCCGGGTAGAATCGCCCCGCTAACTAACCCCAGGAGTTTGGGCCTCCTGGTGCTCCCCCGGCTCTGGCGTTCGTCCATAGCACGTGTGGGGAAGGGTTCTCCCCCTGGGCAGCCCGGCCCCGTTACCTGACATTGCAGGACGGGGCCTCCTTCTGGTGCTTCCGAAACCACGTGTGCTGGGCTCTCCGGCACTCGCCCTCGCTGATCAGCCCCTGGCCGTCCTGGTTGAGGGGCAGGAAGGTGGCTCGCGCCCGCTCCCGCTCCTTGGCTGTCAGTAGCCGAAGCAGGGAATTCTGCAGGAGGGAGAGAACGGAGCAGGACAGGGGGGCTGGCTGGAGCTCCGGGGCATGGCTGGAGAGGCTGCAGGGGGGCAAAGCTCCCCTCAGGCACAGGGACACAAGCCAAGGGGTTGGGTTCATCATAGCCGTGCCAGCCCCAGGCAACACTGAGGGATGTCCTGGGCAGGTCCCTCTCCAGCTATCCCAGGCCAGGGCGGTGGGAATTCAGCCCCATCCTGCTGATTGGTGTGGGGAGAGGAGACCACACCTCAGCTGGGACGGCCACTGTCTCAGCCTGACCTACAAAGGAGGAGGCTGATCTAGTGATGGGGCCTCCATATAATCTACCCCTCTCGGGCGGACAGAGGGGTTCAAATCTGGGACTCTCTCTCAGCATGGGAAGGTATGAGCCTCTAGGGCTGGAGCAAAAGGAGAAGTTCCTTGGGTGCCTGCTATAGTAGGCTCTTATCCTCTTTTGTGGACCAGCCACTCGAAAATATGAACAGCCACACTGGGTCAGACCAATGGTCCAGCTAGCCCAGTATCCTGTCTGCTGACAGTGGCCGGTGCTGGCCTCAGAGGGAATGAACAGAACAAGACAATTTTGAGTGATTCATCGCCTGTCATCTATTCCCAGCTTCTGGCAGTCCCGACGTTTACAGACACCCAGAGCATGAGGTTGCATCCCTGACCATCTTGGCTAATAGCCATTGATAGACCTGTTCACCATGCACTTATCTAGTTCTTTTATGAGCCCAGTTATACTTTTGGCCTTCACAACATCCCCTGGCAATGAGTTCCACAGGTTGACTGTACGTTGTGTGAAGAAATACTTCCTTTTGTTTGTTTTAAACCGGCTGCCTACTAATTTCATTGGGTGACTCCTAGTTCTTGTGATAGGAGGAGGAGTAAATAACACTTCCTTATTTATTTTCTCCACACCAGTCATGATTTTATAGACCTCTATCACATCCCCCCCATAGTCGTCTCTTTTCCAAACTGTATAGTCCCAGTCTGATTAATCTCTCCTCATATGGCAGCCGTTCCGTACCCCTAATCATTTTTGTTGCCCTTTTCTGAACCTTTTCCAATTCCAATAGATCTTTTTTGAGAGGGGGCGACCAGATCCACACGCAGTATTCAAGGTGTGGGCGTACCATGGATTTATAGAGAGGCAACATGAGATTTTCTGTCTTATTCTCTGTCCCTTTCCCAATGATTCCCAACATTCTGTTCCCTTTTTTGACGGCCGCTGCACATCGAGTGGATATTTTCAGAGAAGTATCCACAGTGACTCCAAGATCTTTCTTGAGTGGTAACAGTTAATTTAGACCCCATCATTTTATATGTATAGTTGGGATTATGCTTTCCAATGTGCATTACTTTGCATTTACTTTGAATTTCATCTGCCATTTTGTTACCCAGTCACCCAGTTTTGTGAGATCGTTTTGTGACTCCTCACAGTCTGCTTTGGTGTGTTGGGTATGAAACCTGGAGACTGGTGCTCTAAAATAACTAAGGTAGATAGCTAGATAGATAGAGGGGGTGGATGGAGATAGACAGATAGATAGATAGATAGATAGAGGGGATGTGTGGGGATAGATAGATAGATAGATAGATAGATAGATAGATAGATAGATAGATAGAGGGGATGTGTGGGGATAGATAGATAGATAGAGGGGATGTGTGGGGATAAATAGATAGATAGATAGATAGATAGATAGAGGGGATGTGTGGGGATAGATAGATAGATAGAGGGGATGTGTGGGGATAAATAGATAGATAGATAGATAGATAGAGCGGATGTGTGGGGATAGATAGATAGATAGAGGGGATGTGTGGGGATAGATAGATAGATAGATAGATAGATAGAGGGGATGTGTGGGGATAGATAGATAGATAGAGGGGATGTGTGGGGATAGATAGATAGATAGATAGATAGAGGGGATGTGTGGGGATAGACAGATAGATAGATAGACAGATAGATACAGGGGGTGTATGGGAATAGATAGATGATAGATGATATGGGGAGGGCTGGACACACAAACAGAAGTCGGGCAGAAAGAGAGATCTCGAGGAATGGGCAGCTCATTGGGATGGGGAGAGGCACTGGGGCAGTCTCTGGGATGCTCAAGGATCCCCCTTGGCCTCCCCGGGGTGCCGAGCCCCCGCCCTGTGGCATTGCCCGGGGGCCCGGCTCCGTGCGCTCGTGGGGGGGGGCTGTCTCAGTACCTGTGGCCGGAGTTTCTGCAGCAGCACGATGGACTCGTGGGAGAGGAAATCCGGCCACTCGACGTGGCCCTTCTTGTCGGGGTCCAGCGCGGAGAACTGCAGGGCAGCTCGCTCCTCCTGCTCCTCGCTCATCGGCCTCTCGAAGTGGCGCTTGTGGACCAGGTGCTTATAGTGCAGGAAACTGTCCTGCATCAGGCAGGTCTCTGCAAGGCCAAGCCAGGCGCCCGTCAGCCCTGTGCTGCGCCCAGGGGAGAGCGCTGACCCGCGGGTCCCAGCCCAGCCAAGGGAGCCGGCGCTGCCGTCACAATCACGCTGGTCCACTCCCCAGCCGGGACCTGCAGCCAGGCCTCCCGTGGTCCCTTGCCACCCCCCCCCCCCCGCCCCATGACATCTCAGGCACACTCTGCATTGTGCCCCTGTGATGTCCTCGATTTGGCCAGGGAAACATGGAACCTGAGTGTAGGTCTTGGCAGGTGAATAAACAAGGAGCAAATCTGGGCCCAAAATCTTGCTCACCTGCTGACCCAGGGCTTTCAGAACTGGGGGTGCGCTGCTGGAGTTCGGGGTGCCTGTGTGAGGCTCTAGATATCCCACATGTGTATGGAATGGACCTAACTCTGGGCCTGCAAACCCTGGTCTCTCTGCTTGAGTTAAAGGAGAAACTCCACCAGCTGTCAGCCGTAGTAGAGCTTTTATCTTCTGGAGCCCCTAGGAGGAGCAATATACCCACCCAGGGGCCAGTACATTGCAGCGTGAGGCGGGGCGAAGGGCAGCACTCACCGGGGATGATCTTGCATTGCTGGAAGGTCTCCATCAGGCTGTACATCTCCTCTTCCGTCAGCAGGAGGTTGAGGTTATCCTGCCGCAGGGAGAGACGTTCAGAGAGAAACACCCAGGGGTTCGTTAGCACCTGGAGAACAGCCCCGGAGCTTCATCCCAGCTGCCTGGCGGGATCCGTAATCCCGCCAGGGGCTTCGCCAGCCCCATCGCAGCAGCATCTGGCGCCTCCCAAGCGTGTAGCCATGGAAATACGGAGAGCCACCAGTCTGTCCCTTTCTCCCTTCCCGGCGTGCAGCGGAACTAGCTCAGCTCGCTTGCAGGCCGCTTGTTACGGGAGGGAAGCTGTGCCCTGTGCGTGTGGATGGGGGCGGGGTGCTGTGCACACACGTGTGAGTGTGGAGGGGGGTGCGTGCAGTGCGGTGTCGCGCAGCGGGGTCGAGAAGGATTTGGCAAGGGAAAGCCGAAGTGACCAAGCAGGTTTTGCATTTTGTTCTGAACATGGCGAGGTCTGTTGTCAGGTTACTGGTGCGAGCGCGGGGCTGCGGCATGCTGGTGTGTTATTATAGGGCTGCTGGGGAATGCTGGGGGGTGGGGGCGCTGGTGTGTTATTGTAGGGCTGCTGGGGAATGCTGGGGGGGTGGGGGCGCTGGTGTGTTATTGTAGGGCTGCTGGGGAATGCTGGGGGGGTTGGGGGCGCTGGTGTGTTATTGTAGGGCTGCTGGGGAATGCTGGGGGTGGGGGCGCTGGTGTGTTATTGTAGGGCTGCTCGGGGAATGCTGGGGGGGTGGGGGCGCTGGTGTGTTATTGTAGGGCTGCTGGGGAATGCTGGGGGGGTGGGGGCGCTGGTGTGTTATTGTAGGGCTGCTGGGGAATGCTGGGGGGGGGGTGGCGCTGGTGTGTTATTGTAGGGCTGCTGGGGAATGCTGGGGGTGGGGGCGCTGGTGTGTTATTGTAGGGCTGCTCGGGAATGCTGGGGGGGCGGGGGCGCTGGTGTGTTATTGTAGGGCTGCTGGGGAATGCTGGGGGGGCGGGGGCGCTGGTGTGTTATTGTAGGGCTGCTGGGGAATGCTGGGGGGGTTGGGGGCGCTGGTGTGTTATTGTAGGGCTGCTGGGGAATGCTGGGGGGGGTGGCGCTGGTGTGTTATTGTAGGGCTGCTGGGGAATGCTGGGGGGTGGGGGCGCTGGTGTGTTATTGTAGGGCTGCTCGGGGAATGCTGGGGGGGTGGGGGCGCTGGTGTGTTATTGTAGGGCTGCTGGGGAATGCTGGGGGGGCGGGGGCGCTGGTGTGTTATTGTAGGGCTGCTGGGGAATGCTGGGGGGGTGGGGGCGCTGGTGTGTTATTGTAGGGCTGCTGGGGAATGCTGGGGGGTGGGGGCGCTGGTGTGTTATTGTAGGGCTGCTGGGGAATGCTGGGGGTGGGGGCGCTGGTGTGTTATTGTAGGGCTGCTGGGGAATGCTGGGGGGGGGGTGGCGCTGGTGTGTTATTGTAGGGCTGCTGGGGAATGCTGGGGGTGGGGGCGCTGGTGTGTTATTGTAGGGCTGCTCGGGGAATGCTGGGGGGGGTGGGGGCGCTGGTGTGTTATTGTAGGGCTGCTGGGGAATGCTGGGGGGGGCGGGGGCGCTGGTGTGTTATTGTAGGGCTGCTGGGGAATGCTGGGGGTGGGGGCGCTGGTGTGTTATTGTAGGGCTGCTCGGGGAATGCTGGGGGGGGTGGGGGCGCTGGTGTGTTATTGTAGGGCTGCTGGGGAATGCTGGGGGGTGGGGGCGCTGGTGTGTTATTGTAGGGCTGCTGGGGAATGCTGGGGGTGGGGGCGCTGGTGTGTTATTGTAGGGCTGCTGGGGAATGCTGGGGGGGGGTGGGGGCGCTGGTGTGTTATTGTAGGGCTGCTGGGGAATGCTGGGGGGGGCGGGGGCGCTGGTGTGTTATTGTAGGGCTGCTGGGGAATGCTGGGGGGTGGGGGCGCTGGTGTGTTATTGTAGGGCTGCTGGGGAATGCTGGGGGGGTGGGGGCGCTGGTGTGTTATTGTAGGGCTGCTGGGGAATGCTGGGGGGGTTGGGGGCGCTGGTGTGTTATTGTAGGGCTGCTGGGAAATGCTGGGGTGGGGGGGCGCTGGTGTGTTATTGTAGGGCTGCTGGGGAATGCTGGGGGGGGTGGGGGCGCTGGTGTGTTATTGTAGGGCTGCTGGGGAATGCTGGGGGGGGTGGGGGCGCTGGTGTGTTATTGTAGGGCTGCTGGGGAATGCTGGGGGGGGTTGGGGGCGCTGGTGTGTTATTGTAGGGCTGCTGGGGAATGCTGGGGGGGTGGGGGCGCTGGTGTGTTATTGTAGGGCTGCTGGGGAATGCTGGGGGGGGTGGGGGCGCTGGTGTGTTATTGTAGGGCTGCTGGGGAATGCTGGGGGGGTGGGGGCGCTGGTGTGTTATTGTAGGGCTGCTGGGGAATGCTGGGGGGGGGGGGCGCTGGTGTGTTATTGTAGGGCTGCTGGGGAATGCTGGGGGGGTGGGGGGCGCTGGTGTGTTATTGTAGGGCTGCTGGGGAATGCTGGGGGGGGTGGGGGCGCTGGTGTGTTATTGTAGGGCTGCTGGGGAATGCTGGGGGGGTGGGGCGCTGGTGTGTTATTGTAGGGCTGCTGGGGAATGCTGGGGGGGTGGGGGCGCTGGTGTGTTATTGTAGGGCTGCTGGGGAATGCTGGGGGGTGGGGGCGCTGGTGTGTTATTGTAGGGCTGCTGGGGAATGCTGGGGGGGTGGGGGCGCTGGTGTGTTATTGTAGGGCTGCTGGGGAATGCTGGGGGGGTGGGGGCGCTGGTGTGTTATTGTAGGGCTGCTGGGGAATGCTGGGGGGGTGGGGGCGCTGGTGTGTTATTGTAGGGCTGCTGGGGAATGCTGGGGGGTGGGGGCGCTGGTGTGTTATTGTAGGGCTGCTGGGAATGCTGGGGGGGTGGGGGCGCTGGTGTGTTATTGTAGGGCTGCTGGGGAATGCTGGGGGGGTTGGGGGCGCTGGTGTGTTATTGTAGGGCTGCTGGGGAATGCTGGGGGGGGTGGGGCGCTGGTGTGTTATTGTAGGGCTGCTGGGGAATGCTGGGGGGGGGGGGGGCGCTGGTGTGTTATTGTAGGGCTGCTGGGGAATGCTGGGGGGGGGGGGGGCCGCTGGTGTGTTATTGTAGGGCTGCTGGGGAATGCTGGGGGGGGTGGGGGCGCTGGTGTGTTATTGTAGGGCTGCTGGGGAATGCTGGGGGGGTGGGGACGCTGGTGTGTTATTGTAGGGCTGCTGGGGAATGCTGGGGGGTGGGGGCGCTGGTGTGTTATTGTAGGGCTGCTGGGGAATGCTGGGGGGGTGGGGGGCGCTGGTGTGTTATTGTAGGGCTGCTGGGGAATGCTGGGGGGTGGGGGCGCTGGTGTGTTATTGTAGGGCTGCTGGGGAATGCTGGGGGGGTGGGGGCGCTGGTGTGTTATTGTAGGGCTGCTGGGAATGCTGGGGGGGTGGGGGCGCTGGTGTGTTATTGTAGGGCTGCTGGGGAATGCTGGGGGGTGGGGGCGCTGTGTGTTATTGTAGGGCTGCTGGGGAATGCTGGGGGGGTGGGGGCGCTGGTGTGTTATTGTAGGGCTGCTGGGGAATGCTGGGGGGGGGGGGCGCTGGTGTGTTATTGTAGGGCTGCTGGGGAATGCTGGGGGGTGGGGGCGCTGGTGTGTTATTGTAGGGCTGCTGGGGAATGCTGGGGGGGTGGGGGCGCTGGTGTGTTATTGTAGGGCTGCTGGGGAATGCTGGGGGGGGTGGGGGGCGCTGGTGTGTTATTGTAGGGCTGCTGGGGAATGCTGGGGGGGTGGGGGCGCTGGTGTGTTATTGTAGGGCTGCTGGGGAATGCTGGGGGGGGTGGGGGCGCTGGTGTGTTATTGTAGGGCTGCTGGGGAATGCTGGGGGGGTGGGGGCGCTGGTGTGTTATTGTAGGGCTGCTGGGGAATGCTGGGGGGGTGGGGCGCTGGTGTGTTATTGTAGGGCTGCTGGGGAATGCTGGGGGGGTGGGGGCGCTGGTGTGTTATTGTAGGGCTGCTGGGGAATGCTGGGGGGTGGGGGCGCTGGTGTGTTATTGTAGGGCTGCTGGGGAATGCTGGGGGGGTGGGGGCGCTGGTGTGTTATTGTAGGGCTGCTGGGGAATGCTGGGGGGGTGGGGGCGCTGGTGTGTTATTGTAGGGCTGCTGGGGAATGCTGGGGGGGTGGGGGCGCTGGTGTGTTATTGTAGGGCTGCTGGGGAATGCTGGGGGGGTGGGGGCGCTGGTGTGTTATTGTAGGGCTGCTGGGGAATGCTGGGGGGGGGGGGCGCTGGTGTGTTATTGTAGGGCTGCTGGGGAATGCTGGGGGGGGCGGGGGCGCTGGTGTGTTATTGTAGGGCTGCTGGGGAATGCTGGGGGGGGCGGGGGCGCTGGTGTGTTATTGTAGGGCTGCTGGGGAATGCTGGGGGGTGGGGGCGCTGGTGTGTTATTGTAGGGCTGCTGGGGAATGCTGGGGGGGGCGCTGGTGTGTTATTGTAGGGCTGCTGGGGAATGCTGGGGGGGGGTGGGGGCGCTGGTGTGTTATTGTAGGGCTGCTGGGGAATGCTGGGGGTGGGGGCGCTGGTGTGTTATTGTAGGGCTGCTGGGGAATGCTGGGGGTGGGGGCGCTGGTGTGTTATTGTAGGGCTGCTCGGGGAATGCTGGGGGGGTGGGGGCGCTGGTGTGTTATTGTAGGGCTGCTGGGGAATGCTGGGGGGTGGGGGCGCTGGTGTGTTATTGTAGGGCTGCTGGGAAATGCTGGGGGTGGGGGCGCTGGTGTGTTATTGTAGGGCTGCTGGGGAATGCTGGGGGGTGGGGGCGCTGGTGTGTTATTGTAGGGCTGCTGGGGAATGCTGGGGGGGGTGGGGGCGCTGGTGTGTTATTGTAGGGCTGCTGGGGGAATGCTGGGGGGGTGGGGGCGCTGGTGTGTTATTGTAGGGCTGCTGGGGAATGCTGGGGGGTGGGGGCGCTGGTGTGTTATTGTAGGGCTGCTGGGGAATGCTGGGGGTGGGGGCGCTGGTGTGTTATTGTAGGGCTGCTGGGGAATGCTGGGGGGTGGGGGCGCTGGTGTGTTATTGTAGGGCTGCTGGGGAATGCTGGGGGGTGGGGGCGCTGGTGTGTTATTGTAGGGCTGCTGGGGAATGCTGGGGGGGTGGGGGCGCTGGTGTGTTATTGTAGGGCTGCTGGGGAATGCTGGGGGGTGGGGGGCGCTGGTGTGTTATTGTAGGGCTGCTGGGGAATGCTGGGGGGGTGGGGGCGCTGGTGTGTTATTGTAGGGCTGCTGGGGAATGCTGGGGGGGTGGGGGCGCTGGTGTGTTATTGTAGGGCTGCTGGGGAATGCTGGGGGGGGTGGGGGCGCTGGTGTGTTATTGTAGGGCTGCTGGGGAATGCTGGGGGGGTGGGGGCGCTGGTGTGTTATTGTAGGGCTGCTGGGGAATGCTGGGGGTGGGGGCGCTGGTGTGTTATTGTAGGGCTGCTGGGGAATGCTGGGGGGGTGGGGGCGCTGGTGTGTTATTGTAGGGCTGCTGGGGAATGCTTGGGGGGGTGGGGGCGCTGGTGTGTTATTGTAGGGCTGCTGGGGAATGCTGGGGGTGGGGGCGCTGGTGTGTTATTGTAGGGCTGCTGGGGAATGCTGGGGGGGGTGGGGGCGCTGGTGTGTTATTGTAGGGCTGCTGGGGAATGCTGGGGGGGGTGGGGGCGCTGGTGTGTTATTGTAGGGCTGCTGGGGAATGCTGGGGGGTGGGGGGCGCTGGTGTGTTATTGTAGGGCTGCTGGGGAATGCTGGGGGGGGTGGGGGCGCTGGTGTGTTATTGTAGGGCTGCTGGGGAATGCTGGGGGGTGGGGGCGCTGGTGTGTTATTGTAGGGCTGCTGGGGAATGCTGGGGGGTTGGGGGCGCGGGTGTGTTATTGTAGGGCTGCTGGGGAATGCTGGGGGGTGGGGGCGCTGGTGTGTTATTGTAGGGCTGCTGGGGAATGCTGGGGGGTGGGGGCGCTGGTGTGTTATTGTAGGGCTGCTGGGGAATGCTGGGGGGTGGGGGCGCTGGTTGTGTTATTGTAGGGCTGCTGGGGAATGCTGGGGGGTGGGGGCGCTGGTGTGTTATTGTAGGGCTGCTGGGGAATGCTGGGGGTGGGGGCGCTGGTGTGTTATTGTAGGGCTGCTGGGGAATGCTGGGGGGGTGGGGGCGCTGGTGTGTTATTGTAGGGCTGCTGGGGAATGCTGGGGGGGGTGGGGGCGCTGGTGTGTTATTGTAGGGCTGCTGGGGAATGCTGGGGGGGTGGGGGCGCTGGTGTGTTATTGTAGGCTGCTGGGGAATGCTGGGGGGTGGGGGCGCTGGTGTGTTATTGTAGGGCTGCTGGGGAATGCTGGGGGGGTGGGGGCGCTGGTGTGTTATTGTAGGGCTGCTGGGGAAATGCTGGGGGGTGGGGGCGCTGGTGTGTTATTGTAGGGCTGCTGGGGAATGCTGGGGGTGGGGGCGCTGGTGTGTTATTGTAGGGCTGCTGGGGAATGCTGGGGTGGGACCCCAGGGGGGGGTGGGGGCGCTGGTGTGGTTATTGTAGGGCTGCTGGGGAATGCTGGGGGGGGTGGGGGCGCTGGTGTGTTATTGTAGGGCTGCTGGGGAATGCTGGGGGGGCGGGGGCGCTGGTGTGTTATTGTAGGGCTGCTGGGGAATGCTGGGGGTGGGGGGCGCTGGTGTGTTATTGTAGGGCTGCTGGGGAATGCTGGGGGGGTGGGGGCGCTGGTGTGTTATTGTAGGGCTGCTGGGGAATGCTGGGGGGTGGGGGCGCTGGTGTGTTATTGTAGGGCTGCTGGGGAATGCTGGGGGGGGGGGGGCGCTGGTGTGTTATTGTAGGGCTGCTGGGGAATGCTGGGGGGGCGGGGCGCTGGTGTGTTATTGTAGGGCTGCTGGGGAATGCTGGGGGGTGGGGGCGCTGGTGTGTTATTGTAGGGCTGCTGGGGAATGCTGGGGGGTGGGGGCGCTGGTGTGTTATTGTAGGGCTGCTGGGGAATGCTGGGGGTGGGGGCGCTGGTGTGTTATTGTAGGGCTGCTGGGGAATGCTGGGGGGGTGGGGGCGCTGGTGTGTTATTGTAGGGCTGCTGGGGAATGCTGGGGGGGTGGGGGCGCTGGTGTGTTATTGTAGGGCTGCTGGGGAATGCTGGGGGGTGGGGGCGCTGGTGTGTTTATTGTAGGGCTGCTGGGGAATGCTGGGGGGTGGGGGCGCTGGTGTGTTATTGTAGGGCTGCTGGGGAATGCTGGGGGGGTGGGGGCGCTGGTGTGTTATTGTAGGGCTGCTGGGGAATGCTGGGGGGGTGGGGGCGCTGGTGTGTTATTGTAGGGCTGCTGGGGAATGCTGGGGGGGTGGGGGCGCTGGTGTGTTATTGTAGGGCTGCTGGGGAATGCTGGGGGGGTGGGGGCGCTGGTGTGTTATTGTAGGGCTGCTGGGGAATGCTGGGGGGGTGGGGGCGCTGGTGTGTTATTGTAGGGCTGCTGGGGAATGCTGGGGGGGTGTGGGGCGCTGGTGTGTTATTGTAGGGCTGCTGGGGAATGCTGGGGGGTGGGGGCGCTGGTGTGTTATTGTAGGGCTGCTGGGGAATGCTGGGGGGGGGGGGGCGCTGGTGTGTTATTGTAGGGCTGCTGGGGAATGCTGGGGGGGGGGGCGCTGGTGTGTTATTGTAGGGCTGCTGGGGAAATGCTGGGGGTGGGGCGCTGTGTGTTATTGTAGGGCTGCTGGGAATGCTGGGGGGTGGGGGCGCTGGTGTGTTATTGTAGGGCTGCTGGGGAATGCTGGGGGGGTGGGGGCGCTGGGTGTGTTATTGTAGGGCTGCTGGGGAATGCTGGGGGGGTGGGGGCGCTGGTGTGTTATTGTAGGGCTGCTGGGGAATGCTGGGGGGGGGGGGGCGCTGGTGTGTTATTGTAGGGCTGCTGGGGAATGCTGGGGGTGGGGGGCGCTGGTGTGTTATTGTAGGGCTGCTGGGGAATGCTGGGGGGTGGGGGCGCTGGTGTGTTATTGTAGGGCTGCTGGGGAATGCTGGGGGGTGGGGGCGCTGGTGTGTTATTGTAGGGCTGCTGGGGAATGCTGGGGGGGTGGGGGCGCTGGTGTGTTATTGTAGGGCTGCTGGGGAATGCTGGGGGGGGGGGGGCGCGGGGGTGTTATTGTAGGGCTGCTGGGGAATGCTGGGGGGGGGGGGGCGCTGGTGTGTTATTGTAGGGCTGCTGGGGAATGCTGGGGGGTGGGGGCGCTGGTGTGTTATTGTAGGGCTGCTGGGGAATGCTGGGGGGGTGGGGGCGCTGGTGTGTTATTGTAGGGCTGCTGGGGAATGCTGGGGGGTGGGGGCGCTGGTGTGTTATTGTAGGGCTGCTGGGGAATGCTGGGGGGTGGGGGCGCTGGTGTGTTATTGTAGGGCTGCTGGGGAATGCTGGGGGGTGGGGGCGCTGGTGTGTTATTGTAGGGCTGCTGGGGAATGCTGGGGGGGTGGGGGCGCTGGTGTGTTATTGTAGGGCTGCTGGGGAATGCTGGGGGGGGTGGGGGCGCTGGTGTGTTATTGTAGGGCTTGCTGGGGAATGCTGGGGGGGTTGGGGGCGCTGTGTGTGTTATTGTAGGGCTGCTGGGGAATGCTGGGGGGTGGGGGCGCTGGTGTGTTATTGTAGGGCTGCTGGGGAATGCTGGGGGGTGGGGGCGCTGGTGTGTTATTGTAGGGCTGCTGGGGAATGCTGGGGGGGTGGGGGCGCTGGTGTGTTATTGTAGGGCTGGCTGGGGAATGCTGGGGGGTGGGGGGGCGCTGGTGTGTTATTGTAGGGCTGCTGGGGAATGCTGGGGGGTGGGGGCGCTGGTGTGTTATTGTAGGGCTGCTGGGGAATGCTGGGGGTGGGGGCGCTGGTGTGTTATTGTACGGCTGCTGGGGAATGCTGGGGGGGTGGGGGCGCTGGTGTGTTATTGTAGGGCTGCTGGGGAATGCTGGGGGGGTGGGGGCGCTGGTGTGTTATTGTAGGGCTGCTGGGGAATGCTGGGGGGGGGGGGCGCTGTTGTGTTATTGTACGGCTGCTGGGGAATGCTGGGGGTGGGGGCGCTGGTGTGTTATTGTACGGCTGCTGGGGAATGCTGGGGGGGTGGGGGCGCTGGTGTGTTATTGTAGGGCTGCTGGGGAATGCTGGGGGGGTGGGGGGCGCTGGTGTGTTATTGTAGGGCTGCTGGGGAATGCTGGGGGGGGTGGGGGCGCTGGTGTGTTATTGTAGGGCTGCTGGGGAATGCTGCGGGGGGTGGGGGCGCTGGTGTGTTATTGTAGGGCTGCTGGGGAATGCTGGCGGGGGGTGGGGGCGCTGGTGTGTTATTGTAGGGCTGCTGGGGAATGCTGGGGGGTGGGGGCGCTGGTGTGTTATTGTAGGGCTGCTGGGGAATGCTGGGGGGGGGGGCGCTGGTGTGTTATTGTAAGGCTGCTCGGGAGTGACACCGTCTGTCTGGGCTCGGTGGGGGGGTGACCCCGCTTCCCGGGGTGAAGGGGTTGTGGGGGACACAGGGTTTCGGTTATGGGAAGCGGAGCCTCTGCCGTGCGGGTCTGGGCCCAGCCAGGTGCCTCCATCAGCCTCTGGCTCCTGTCCTGTGCCCCATGGGGCAGGCACGGCCCTGGGCCTCGGGGCAGGTTAGGGCGCAGCTCACCCCATGGGGCAGGTGTCGGGGACTTGCCTGCTGCTGCCCGGGCAGAGCCTGCTGTGGGCGTCCCCAGCTCGGCGCTCCCTGCCCACCCTTCGTGCGGCTCCCCAGGGAGCCGTGGGGCCCGGGGCTGGCCCCAGGGCAGCGGCCAGGCCGGCCCCCCCGGGCCACACTCACGCAGTAGTAGCAGCTCCAGCCCGTCTCGGTGTGCGCCGTCTCCGTCACCTCCACGGCGCTGCTGTGGTGCAGGAAGCCCATGCGACGCAGACAGCCGTCGTGGTAGACCCGGGTGCACACCCTGCAGGGGAACAGGCTCTCCGCCGTCCACACCTCGCAGATCTCGCACATCTCGTCGCTGCTCACCTGGGCGAGGCAGGCGGGAGGGACGGGGCGGGGGGGGGGTGAGCAGGCGGGGACCCGTCACACGGACCGCCTCGGCGCCCCGCTCCCCCATTCCCTCGGCCTGTAGCCCTCGGCCAGCAACGCAGGGCGCAGGGCCCCGAGGCCTGGATCTGTAACTAGCGAGGGGGCTGTGTGCGGGGAGAAGGGGGCTCAGCTCCTTTGAGGATGGGGCCACACGAGAGAGAGGGCAGAGGACAGATGCATTGATGGGTACATATGGGGATGGATGGAGGAGGGGTGTGTGTCGGGGGGGAGAAAGACAGAGGGCTGTGGGGGGTAGAGAGGGGTGGATAGAGAGGTGTGTATGGCAATGGATGGATGGATAGATGGTTGGATGGAGGGGTGTGTAAGGGGAGGGATGGAGGGACGGAGGGGTGTGTATAGGCAGGGATGGGGGATAGAGGGTGTGTGTAAGGGGAGGGATGGAGGGGTGTGTAGGGGGATGGATGGATGGAGGGATGTGTAGAGGGATGGATGTGTAGGGGGATGGGGAGGGATGGAGGGATAGAGGGGGTGTGTAAGGGGAGGGATGGAGAGGTGTGTATGGGGAGGGACAGATGGAGGGGTATGGATGGGGAGAGATGGAGGGATGGGTGTGTATGGGGAGGGATGTGTGTGTAGGACTATGGAGGGGTGTGTATGGGGAGAGATGGATGGAGGGAGGGATGGATGGGTATGGAGGATGTGTGTGTGTGTAAGGGGAGGAAGGGATGGAGGGGTGTGTATGGGGATGGAGGGAGGGAGGGCGGGGTGTGTAAGAGGATGGATGGATGGATGGAGGGGTGTGTAAAAGGAGGGATGGGGATGGATGGAGGGAGGGAGGGATGGATGGAGGGGTGTGTATGGGGATGGATGGGGAGGGAGGGAGGGGTGTGTAAGGGGAGGGAGGGATGGATGGATGGGTGTGTATGGGGATGGATGGAGGGAGGGAGGGATGGATGGAGGGGTGTGTAAGGGGAGGGATGGGGATGGAGGATGGATGGATGGAGGGAGGGATGTGTAGGGGGAGGGATGGGGATGGAGGGAGGGAGGGATGGATGGAGGGTGTGTAGGGGGAGGGATGGGGATGGAGGGATGGAGGGATGGAGGGAGGGGTGTATAAGGGGATGGAGAGAGGGATGGAGGGGTGTGTATGGGGAGGGAGGGATGGAGGGGTGTGGATGGGGATGGAGGTAGGGAGGGGTGTGTAAGGGGAGGGATGGGAATGGATGGAGGGAGAGAGGGAGGGATGGATGGAGGGGTGTGTATGGGGATGGATGGAGGGAGGGAGGGATGGATGGAGGGGTGTGTATGGAGAGGGATGGGGATGGAGGTAGGAGGGGTGTGTAAGGGGAGGGAGGGATGGAGGGAGGGGTGTGTAGGGGGAGGGATGGGGATGGAGGGATGGATGGAGGGGTGTGTAGGGGGAGGGATGGGGATGGAGGGAGGGAGGGGTGTGTAGGGGGAGGGATGGGGATGGATGGAGGGATGGATGGATGGAGGGGTGTGTAAGGGGAGGGATGGGGATGGAGGGAGGGAGGGATGGATGGAGGGGTGTGTAGGGGGAGGGATGGGGATGGAGGGAGGGAGGGTGTGTAGGGGGAGGGATGGGGATGGATGGAGGGATGGATGGATGGAGGGGTGTGTAAGGGGAGGGATGGGGATGGAGGGAGGGAGGGATGGATGGAGGGGTGTGTAGGGGGAGGGATGGGGATGGAGGGAGGGAGGGATGGATGGAGGGGTGTGTAGGGGGAGGGATGGGGATGGATGGATGGAGGGAGGGAGGGGAGGGTGTGTAGGGGGAGGGATGGAGGGATGGATGGAGGGGTGTGTAGGGGGATGGGATGGGGATGGATGGAGGGGTGTGTAAGGGGGAGGGATGGGGATGGAGGGTGGGTGGATGGATGGAGGGGTGTGTAGGGGAGGGATGGGGATGGATGGAGGGATGGATGGAGGGGTGTGTAGGGGGGGAGGGATGGAGGGGTGTGTAAGGGGAGGGATGGAGATGGAGGGAGGGAGGGATGGATGGAGGGGTGTGTAGGGGAGGGATGGGGATGGATGGAGGGATGGATGGAGGGGTGTGTAGGGGGAGGGAGGGGATGGATGGAGGGATGGATGGAGGGGTGTGTAGGGGGATGGATGGGGATGGATGGAGGGTGTGTAAGGGGAGGGATGGGATGGAGGGATGGAGGGATGGATGGAGGGGTGTTTAGGGAGGGATGGGGATGGATGGAGGGATGGATGGAGGGGTGTGTAGGGGAGGGATGGGGATGGAGGGATGGATGGAGGGGTGTGTAGGGGGAGGGATGGAGGGGTGTGTAAGGGGAGGGATGGAGATGGAGGGAGGGAGGGATGGATGGAGGGGTGTGTAAGGGGAGGGAGGGATGGATGGAGTGGGGGATGGATGGAGGGGTGTAGGGGGAGGGATGGGGATGGATGGAGGGGTGTGTAAGGGGAGGGATGGGGATGGAGGGAGGGAGGGATGGTGGAGGGGTGTGTATGGGGAGGGATGGGGATGGAGGGAGGGATGGATGGAGGGGTGTGTAGGGGGAGGATGGGGATGGATGGAGGGATGGATGGAGGGGTGTGTAGGGGGAGGGATGGGGATGGCGGGATGGAGGGGCTGG
>NW_025111293.1:0-50289 GCF_015237465.2 Chelonia mydas | reverse complement strand
AGGATCATGACCATGTTCCCCTGTACTGTACTGAGGCTGATAGTTCCATTCCATCAGGAAAGATCCTGCTGCTTCAGCCTCCCAGCTGGGCTGGGGAGCACAACACAGCCAGGCCTGAGCCAAACTGAGAGCTACTGGCACCATGTGTCCCCTCCCCACACTACACCGTGATTGAGAGAGAACTGGACTGACTCCCGCCAGACTGTGCAATGTCCTGGAGACCAGGCCCTCCAGATTCCTGGCCAGGAGTTTGGAACTACCAAATAAGAGATGGACTCAGAAGTTCCAGCTTGGCTCTTGTACTGAGCCCTGCACCTGGTGGGAGTTTCTTATGCAGTGAAATCACTGAAGGATTACAGGGTGATGGTGACACAGGGAGAGGATCTGCCCCTCCAGCCTCAGTTACTCCCCCATGAGCAGCAGAGACCAAAAATGAAGAGCCAAGCATAGGAACGTCTCAGGGGTCACAATGAAGGTGGTGCTGCTGCATTCCCTCAGCCTCCTTCTCCCTGGCCCTCCTGCGCTGTGAGTGTTGGGGATGGTCCAGTTCTCCTTTCTGTGGTCTGCACCTTCAAATGGGAGGAGTTTCCCTGCCTTCCTCTCAGATTGGCCAGGCTGGGAGAACAGCACGGACCCCACACTGTGCCTGTCTCTCATGGGGACTCATACTGATCCCTTGGTGTTTTCCATACTGTGAAATAAACCGAGACTAACAGGGCTTTCGGGAAAGGTTCTTCTCCACTGTGGGGGAGCAAATCAAGGCAAGTAGTAAAATATATCACTGTAAAGGAGTAAATAGGAAATTCTAACAACAGGAAATGGTTACAGCACCTAGTCACAGGGACAGAAGCAAAATTTTATTACTCCCCACCCCCAACATACACACATGCATTCTCCATGTGGGGCAAAGCCAATACACTTCCTGGTTTAAGTCATACTCTAAACTCAGTGTAAGTCATGAAAGCCCAGTAGCAGGACCCTATGGATATTCTGTGCTTTCTGGAAGTGGGATTTAGGAGGTTTCAGGACTTCTCTCCCAACTTCTAACCCAGATCAGTAGTACCACAGGGTGCAGTATGGCACAGGCCCCCATGGTGTGGAAATGTGGCCATCCTGCCTCAGTTTCCCCTCTTTCAGTTCCATAAGTGCTCACACCCAAGACGGGGAGGTAAGGTCCCCTGCCTTGGGGCAGTTACACCACTGAAACTTATCCCCTTCTTCACCTTCACAGCAGAGATCTCCCACCTGCTTCATCAAGCCCCTCCCAGCTACACAGGGGCAGGACCTCACTAGCCCACATGGCTCTTTCTGAGGTCTCCACAGCTACCCCTCATGTCCAGACTTCTGATCCCATCCTCTCATCTCCCAGCCACAGGCTCCTGCCCCACTCCTCGGGCTTCTGCCCCAGCTTCCCTCGGGTAGGGAGCTCTGCTGGCCCCATTCCAGACACCAGGCTTTGAGCAGAGATCTGCATGCAGGAGTGAAATCAGGAAGGCCAAATCACACCTGGAGTTGCAGCTAGCAAGAGATGTTAAGAGAACAAGAAGGGTTTCTTCAGGTATGTTAGCAACAAGAAGAAAGTCAAGGAAAGTGTGGGCCCCTTACTGAATGAGGGAGGCAACCTCGTGACAGAGGATGTGGAAAAAGCTAAAGTACTCAATGCTTTTTTTGCCTCTGTCTTCACAAACAAGGTCAGCTCCCAGACTACTGCACTGGGCAGCACAGCATGGGGAGGAGGTGACCAGCCCTCTCTGGAGAAAGAAGTGTTCGGGACTATTTAGAAAAGCTGGACGAGCACAAGTCCATGGGGCCAGATGCACTGCATCCGAGAGTGTTAAAGGAGTTGGCGGATGTGATTGCAGAGCCACTGGCCATTATCTTTGAAAACTCATGGCGATGGGGGGAAGTCCCGGGCGACTGGAAAAAGACTAATGTAGTGCCCATCTTTAAAAAAGGGAAGGAGGAGGATCCGGGGAACTATAGGCCAGTCAGCCTCACCTCAGTCCCTGGAAAAACCATGGAGCAGGTCCTCAAGGAATCAATTCTGAAGCACTTAGAGAGAGGAAAGTGATCAGGAACAGTCAGCATGGATTCACCAAGGGCAAGTCATGCCCTAACTAATTGCCTTCTATGATGAGATAACTGGCTCTGTGGATGAGGGGAAAGCAGTGGACGTGTTGTTCCTTGACTTTAGCAAAGCTTTTGACACGGTCTCCCACAGTATTCTTGCCAGCAAGTTAAAGAAGTATGGGCTGGATGAATGGACTACAAGGTGGACAGAAAGTTGGCTAGATTGTCGGGCTCAATGATAGTGATCAATGGTCCATGTCTAGTTGGCAGCCCTTATCAGGTGGAGTGCCCCAAGGGTCGGTCCTGGGGCCGGTTTGTTCAATATCTTCATAAATGATCTGGAGGATGTGGATTGCACCCTCAGCAAGTTTGCAGATGACACTAAACTGGAGGAGAGGTAGATACGCTGGAGGGTAGGGATAGGATACAGAGGGCCCTAGACAAATTAGAGGATTGGGCCAAAAGAAATCTGATGAGTTCAAGAAGGACAAGTGCAGAGTCCTGCACTTAGGATGGAAGAATCCATGCACCGCTACAGACGAGGGACCGAATGGCTCGGCAGCAGTTCTGCAGAAAAGACCTGGGGTTACAGTGGACAGAAGCTGGATATGAGTCAACAGTGTGCCCTTGTTGCCAAGAAGGCCAATGGCATTTTGGGATGTATAAATAGGGGCATTGCCAGCAGATTGAGGGACGTGATCGTTCCCCTCTATTCGACATTGGTGAGGCCTCATCTGGAGTACTGTGTCCAGTTTTGGGCCCCACACTACAAGAAGGATGTGGAAAAATTGGAAAGTCCAGTGGAGGGCAACAAAAATGATTAGGGGACTGGAACACATGACTTATGAGGAGAGGCTGAGGGAACTGGGCTTGTTTAGTCTGCGGAAGAGAAGAATGAGGGGGGATTTGATAGCTGCTTTCAACTACCTGAAAGGGGGTTCCAAAGAGGATGGCTCTAGACTGTTCTCAGTGGTAGCTGATGACAGAACAAGGAGTAATGGTCTCAAGTTGCAGTGGGGGAGGTTTAGGTTGGATATTAGGAAAAAGTTTTTCACTAAGAGGATGGTGAAACATGGAATGCGTTACCTAGGGAGGTGATGGGATCTCCTTCCTTAGAAGTTTTTAAGGTCAGATTGACAAAGCCCTGTCTGGGATGATTTAGTTGGGGATTGGTCCTGCTTTGAGCAGGGGGTTGGACGAGATGACCTCCTGAGTTCCCTTCCAACCCTGATATTCTATGATTCTTTGACACCTGTTCTGAAAGGGACAGCCTTGGAGCAGCTGTCACAGGCTGCCAGCCCTGGCAAACTGCCCCTGGTGATGGGATTTTGATGAGGTGGGGCCCAGTCTCCAGATAACATGAAAAGCTCCAAACACCTAGTGAATTTGAGCCTTTGATTGGCAGTCTGCCCCACTTATCCACTCCTGGGGCAGAAAAACCAATCAGAGCTGTTGCAAGGAGAGCTCACCCCTCTCCCGGTAACGTTGCCAGCACCTTCTTCCATTATCAGTCAGTTCTTCAATTCTCTGACCTATGTTCTGTTTATTCAGGGTCAGTGGCTGCACTGTGCTGTACTGGCCCTTGCACGGTGAGCCACTGACAAGCACTGTATTTAAGGCAGAGCTGGTGTAGCTACCACATGGTTCCTGGTCTTTGCCTCTCTCTGGACAGATGAGAGAGAACTTCCTGTGCTGAGTCAGAGTTCTCACCACTCAACAAGATGGCTTCTGGCTGGGGAAACACCTTGTTGTTCATTGCCAAGGAGCTCACACTGTGGCAGTTTGGCCTTCATGAGGTAGGGGTGGCAAAGTGCCAGAGATGTCTGCATTTGAGCTGTTTCCTACAAGGCCACCTTTCTGTTTGGTACCACAATTGCTGCGATGGGCTGATTTCAAATTCCATTCTAAATGGCTCTGTTAGGCTGTTCTAACACACACCTACACACGGCTCCTTCAGGCTGGATTTTACCTTTGATTGCCCCCTCCCCCCAGCTGCTTTTCCACTCGAATGTCGGCTATGTTGTTTTCCTGGTTAACTTGCTGCTGTCTCCTGGGAAGCTTGTGTCTACGGCCAATGTGCTGCTCTTCGCTGTAGAGAAGAGACGGGTTTCAGCTGCACGGACTATTAAAGGAGATTCTGTATTCAGACAGATGGAAATGGCCAGGACCCTGCTGATTCTCTCTTGCTCCCAGACTGACTAACGCAGCCTGTGCTGCCTAGAGTTACCACACAGGGCAGTCCTAGCACTGGCCTGGGCAGAGAGTCCTGGAGGGGTTGCTACCTACACTACGGTATGCGAGATGGTCACTCAGAACCTAGTCAGTCAGTGTTAAGAACAAGCTCTAACACGGTGAACAGGAAGCCCTCTGAGACTCTGCTGCCACTGATGGTCACCTCTGAAGAAGGAAGCTCCATGACACACTCCTACCACTAATATACCACTGCCATTCAGGAAGCCCTGAGCAGTCTGGATTCCACAAAGGGAGCAGGGGTTGGTCCCTTCTCCTTTGGATACAGCTGACCCCAGTGGTAACATCCCAGCTCTGTGGTTTTAGTGGCCTAGGCTACAATTGGACACACACAGCTCTGTGGGTTCAATTTTAGAGGTTTCTTTTTTTCCACATTTGTTTTCATAATTAGTTTGTCAAATGAGCAGCATTCTAGGCTCTAGAGTTATTTAACTAATCAGACAGAATCATTTTTCACACAGTTCTGCCCTGCACCAAGGAGGGAGGTTACATGATGATCCGAGACTGAAGCAAAGATGACATCAGAAGCGGACTCGTCACTCATATATGGTAACAGCTGGAGTTTTAGAATTGTATTGGATGTTTTAGCTGCATAAAAATTTAGATAAACTCTCTGATAATGTCTAAAAAGGTGAATATTGTTTCTATTGGTTCCTTCTGGCAGCTGATGCCAGCATCTGAATCTACATATTTCCCTGCCACTGCTTTGTTGTCACTTGTCAGACACAGAGGAGCCCTGGCAGAGTGTTTCCGTGCTGGCTGTGCAGTGTCAGGAGGGGACGGCAGGTCCGTTCTGGCAATGAAGGGACATCTCTCCACTCAGCTGCTTTGGCTTCTCCTCTTTCTTCAGGACACCACGGGTAAGTGCCTGCTTTATTTCACTGGATGAGCTGGGCAGAGGAGAAGTAGGAAGAAAGTTTGAATCCACTAGAAATAGTGTTTTATTCCAGAAGTCAAGGAAGCAAATGGAAAGCAGGCAGTTGGGGTTAAAGTAAATTTGTATTTCTGATTATCTCCCATTCGTTATTCTGAGAGAGGAGGTTTATATATTTGCAATAATCATAGATTTGACCCTGTCACAGTCTGTGTGCTTTATAAAATACCCCAGTCTTGTGGCACTGTGAGCCCAGAGTTGCTTTTAGTGAACTAATGACTTCAGTGCTTAGAAATTCCTGATAACTAATCAGAAGAAAAGCAGAGTGGGCTTCTATATTATGACTTCCAGCCTCATCGCCCGTCCAGCTCTGTGCCTGTGTATGGAACCTGTGAATAATTCCAGATATACACTCCATGCCATTTAAAATAACACTGCTGTCCTGTGTGCGTCAACGTGCTGGGCCAACTTCAGCAGGGTTTGAATGATGCACTTGTCAGGACACTGAACTGTTCAGTAGCAGCCTGTTTCTGTGAGTTGCTGCAGTCTGAGACGCTGCTGTTCTGTAGCTGCAGTGTGAACAGGTGAAGCTGAAGATGAAAGTCAGATTTTAGAAACCTCAAATATTTAGCTAGAGACAAACTGCGTACCACAGCTGGTATGTAGAGATCACAGATAGCTCTGCAACGTCTCTGTGCCTCGGAGGGTAGGTGCTGAGGATTCCAGAGCAAGGACATTTTCTGAAGTGGGGGTTTGTAGCCTGAACTTCCCAAGAAAGTTACACAGAAGTAGCTGGAGTTTGATCTCATGATAAAACTGACCTTTACCAGAGTGAAAACGCAGAGAATTCCACTGGGATTCTGGGTAACCAAATCTCCATGGCACGCGCCATGTGAAACCATGGGGCTCTATTCTCCCTGCAGGGTGGAGTGATTCCCATTACCTACAATGGGTGGAACTCGTACCCTGCAGGGAGAGAAGGCAGCCCGGGACTCCGATTGGTCAACAAGTCTGGTCAGAGTAATAAGAGAGGCTGGTTTCAACCTTCCTTTTCTTGTCTTTAAATTTGACTCCATGTGGAACAGGAATGTCCCCCTCACACCTTGTGTCCTAGTTAAAAGCTCATTAACCCAACAGTCCATGAGAATGTTTATCAGCTGGATTTAAATGCAGCTTAGAATGGCTGCTGAACTCCCTGCCACCCTTCCTCAATAACGGGGCACTTTACAAATCTACAAATGGACACCTACAAACGGGCTGGATTCTGGTTCCACCCAAATGTCTCACAGTGGTGAAACCGACACTTCAGCAGGTTAATGGTTTCATCTTTGATTGTCAAAACTTTCGAAAACAAAAAAAAAATTGCAGCTGAAGAGAAATGGTTTTGTGAAATTGTTGCCCCATGACTAACAGCCTTGCTGGTTTGGGGCCACAAAGAGCAAGAGGCAGGTGTAACATGATGGTGGCTGCTGAAACCAGAGAGCAAACAGTGCTGCAGTGGATATGCCCTTCTGGGAACGGCACTTAGAGGAAATCATAACAATAAACCCCCAGTCACGTCTGTGGCTGAGGACACCATGGAATACATGAGTGCACAGCCTGTGCCCCCTGTGTAACTTAAGGATGGTTCTATGGTGAAAACCCTGCACTGGGAATCCGGCGATTAGGGTCTGTTCTTGTCTCTGCCACAGATTGAGTGTGTGACCTTGGGGCATCTCATTTAATTTCTCACTGGCCTCAGGTTCCCTTTCTGTAAAATGGGAACAATACCTACCTGTGTGATTGAGGGTGGAGAGATAACGTGGAGATAAAATTCACCAGACAGAAAAAACCTTTAAATAAATTAAAATGATCAAAGTCAACTCTTTTGTTCCAAGCCGAACACATGGGTTCCTACAGAGCGGGGGAAGGTCAGAAGAGACACCAAGTTTCTTAATCTGACTCAGTGTTGCAGAATGAATCCCTTCAACAAGGGGTCACCAGTACACAAATTTGAGAACCACTGAACAAGAGGGATGTGGAGGTGGGTCCAGAGCTCCTGGACTTCCCATAATAGTCACTGTGCTCTGGGGAAGGGGTTTGTTTTCACCATGAGATTGTATGGAACAGTGCCTCCCTCCCCACAGCTTCCCATAAATATACAGCTGTAATTGCAGCTAGCAGGAGCTCTCTGCTCTGAGGGTTCTGATGTCCCCTGCCACTCAGGATGGAGTTACAGCCCCTGTTACTGGAGAGGGAATGTGCTTTATAAAAACTGGGTATAAAATAGTCCATCACAGATGAATCTGCACTTATACTTTGTAACCAGCAGATAAATGCAGATGGGGAAAAATATTTTCTCTAATTCCTTCTGAGAAACCATTTAAAAATTTGAAGCAGATAGAATGGGAGGGGTCTGGGAGGAACAGTGACTCAGACAGAGGAGGAAGGCAAGTAACATTGAGTGGCAGGTGGGCTGTATGTGTGTGGGGGGGGTGGCACTGAATGGGCAGAGCAGCAGCAAGTGTGAGGGGAGGGGTAGCAGGTAGTGGGATATGTCTGGCTCTCCATGTTATGTTCACAGCAGAAACACAGAGAGTTAGATAAATATATGAAATACTCTTTCTGGAAGTTTGCAATGTAACACGACTTTATAACTTGAATGTAGAACCCTCACACACAAGAACCCCAAAACAGAGAGAGACAAAGCAGGGTGCTCCACAAGGCAGAGAGGCACAACTTACCCTACCTAGATTTAGGCCCAGATTGCCACTTCCTTACAAAGCGCTCATCCTAGCCTGCAAACAGGACCAGGAAGTCCCTTCCTCTTAAAGTGGCAGCAGGTTGTCATTTTAACAGTTTTCAATACACCACACTCCTTTCCAGGCAGGAGAGGGTTGTTGGAGATCGTTGGAGGATCTGGTGCCAGGGAGAGGTGGGGTGGGGAACATGTTTTCAAGTGAGTGGTGGGGGAGAAGAATGAGAGATTGCTGTGTGGTTCACCACCCTCCTCACCACCCGTGACGGTGCTCAGCATTCACCAGCCCGAGAGCTCAGAGGGGAGGAGATACCTTATCTGTCTCACCCAGTGACAAGCCTGACTGGGATATCAGGTAGTAAAGTCCAGGCCCCTTGTGTGATAATCTCCAAACCAGAGGGGATGGCTCTGTGCTGTCTGCAACTCTGCTCTGTGTCTCTTTGAAGGTGCTGATGAGCTGAGGCTGGTGAATGGAAGCAGCCCCTGTGCCGGGAGAGTGGAGGTTAAACACCAGGATCAGTGGGGACCGGTGTGTGATACCACCTGGACATGAAGATTGCTGAGGTGGTTTGTAAGCAGCTGGGTATGTGGACCTGCTGTCAGTGCCCTTGGTAATGCTCATTTTGGAGAAGGATCTGGACCAACTTGCTGATTCTAGCTGATTGTGATGGTGACGAGTCAAGCTCTCTGGACTGCAGTTCAGTGAAGGATGGGTGTATAATCCGCGTGCCCTCATTCTTTTGATTCCGGAGTGATCTGCTCAGGTAAGAACTCTGCTAACCTGCCCCTGTAGGAAACTCCCTATGAGGAGAAGGGACTGAACCCAAAGTTGTGACACATTCCTGGAGACTCAGAGCTGGAGGGTGCCCTGCACTGAGGTCTGTGTGGAGCTGACCAGTCTCTCCCTGAGTTCCCTGGGTAGATGGGGGATAAGCAGGCTGTGCCATCCTCTGGCAGGTCAGGCAGCTGCCATGGAGTAAGGGTGGGGTGGGGTGAAGCCCCATTAGCAGGTCTGTGCCAGTAGGTGCCTGTGTATGAAGCCCAGTGTCTCCCCAGGGGAGCAGCAGTTGTGACCCTGCCTGTGGCTGTGGAGCTGGGACTGGGAGCTGGTGGGGCGAGTGCTGTGAGCTTTCCCCAGAGTTCCCTGAGGCAGCAGGGGAGGAGCCCTGAGCCTGACCATGGCAAGTGGGAGGGGCCAAACCAGCTCGGGGTAGGTGCAGGGGGCAAAAACTGATCCATCTGCTCCACACAGCTCCTCCTTCCCCAAATCCCCCCAGGGTCAGGCAGGAACTCCCACATGATGTGTAGCTCTTTGTTCCGCAGCCCACCTGGCTGCCTTCCCATGCAGGGTGAGCTAGAATTACCCCCAGGATAATGTCGTGGAGACGGCATCTGGATCCCTCTGCACTTGGGAAATAAATGTCTATGTATAAACCTGGCTTCATCAAAGCTTGTGCTGTTAAAATGGCTGTGTTTTGCACACAGGTCTAAAGAGAGTGACTGTTAAAAACAGCCCTGACACGTGTAATACTAAGCCCTGGTCTACACTACAGAAGTTAGGTTGATGTGAAGACAGCTTACGTTGACCTAAATTCCATAAGCGTCTACACTAAAATGTAGCTCCTGCCAATGTAACTTGCCCATTACCCCGACATAACACTCCACCTCCATGAGAGGTGTAGCACTTAGGTCGATGTAGCTAGGTCTACGCACTGTCAGTGTGGACACTGCATTGCTTATATTGACTGTTGTCTGCCTTTCTGAAATCCATCCCACAATGCTCCACACTGATAGTTAAACTGATGCAAGCCTGGGCGGGGTATGGCAGGCCAGGGGAGGCTGAACCTCCCCAAACAGCCAGGCATGGCCCCACCCACGCTCCACCCTGAACCCCCTCCTGCTTCCGGACGCTTCCCAATGTCCTCAGCCCAGGGAGGTTGCTCCTCTTCCCCGAGGGGGCTGGGGCTAGCGCGTGCCAGCCTGGGGCTCAGGACTCCGGCCAGTTGGGGCCCCCGGTGCTCTGGGGCTGGGGGGTCTTGGGAAGGTTGGTCAGGGTGGCCCGGGGCTGGGGCGGGGGGGGCAGCAACCACGGTCAGGGGCTTGAGGTTCCCGCAGAGGAGGAGGGGCAGAAGGGGTAGAGGAGGGGTGGGGCTTCAGGCAGAAGGGGCAGGGCCAGAGGCTAGGCTCCCTGAACGGGCGGCTCAAACGCCGTCCATGGGTGCAAGCACTCCTGGTGAGGATGCGCACCACCAACACAAGAAGCGTAGTGTGGACACACAAAAGCGATTTAGTTACTGTGGCGGCTATATATTCACATAATTTAGGTCAACTACATTTTGTACTGTAGACTTGCCCTCAGTGTAGGACATTGGTCGCTGCAGCTGGCTGAACAGCGACAACACCTCTTTGTTCTGATTAGCTCAGTTTGCATCTCTCTGCAAATCCCTGATCACCACCATTGGTGAAGTCATATCTGATAACTGGGGTCAGTGCTTTCTGTGTCTCCCCTCACACACTGCCACTCACTTACCACCCTGAATTCCACTGAAGGCATCCGATGAAGTGAGCTGTAGCTCACGAAAGCTTATGCTCAAATAAATTTGTTAGTCTCTAAGGTGCCACAAGTCCTCCTTTTCTTTTTACCATCCTCAGTGACAGTTTCCCCAGAAACTGATGGGGGAGGTCACCCCTCCCCTGTGCCCTCTTGGCCCTGTGTCAGAACACAGGGGCCACAGTCACCATAAGCCTCCCCCACCCACCTTCCCTCAGAAATACGCCGGGCACAGTGGGGGCCTCCTCAACAGGCCCTAAAGTGGAGTAACCCTCAGCACATGGAGATGCATTGGCTCCCCTCTCAGTCTCTGTGCCAGGCTCAGCGCAGGTGCATGGATCTACCGGGGCCGAGGTGAAGGGTCTCTCTCTGGGTTTCATTCTGGGTTTCCCGTGTGCAGTGAGCTCTGCAGCTGCAGTGTCTCAGCTGAGGTGTAACTGCCTGAGCTGCAGCATCTTAATTTCCGCTGTTTCTATACCAGAAATGCACAAGTGCAGAGAGGAGCTCCTTTGCATAACGGGAGGAGCCAAAAGTGGGAGCCTGGCAGCCACACCCCCATTCCCTGCTGGGCCTGTTCTAGTCTCTGCAGCCGCAGCTCTGGGCTTGTAAACGCTGTAAACTTCTGGGCCTATTGGTGCTGCTAGGAGGATTTGGGGAGGATCCAGAGGGTACAAAGGAACTCGACCGGCTATCAGGGAATTAGGCACCAGCATTTACCTTGTAAATGTTGAGTAAACGTAAAATGGAAACTGACTTGTCTGAGACACCCTCATTCTATCCCTCCTGCTCCAGTGTACCTCCTGTAACTCATCTTGGTACCAAAGCGACCAATGAGACACATGAACTGAGTGTCCCCTCACAGTTATTATTGACAATTATGTACCTCAGGAATTATTATTGACAATTATTTACCTGAGGTTACAGAAAGAGACATTTACACGAAAGGAAAAGATTCGTTGGCATTTTAAGTTCCCTGCATGAATGCTCAGTGTGTGTCCTTCATTTTGGGTCTGTATCACACATTGGCACCACATTTGGCCCTTGGTAGATTGAGAGCTCTGCTCCCTAGACACAACTGCTGTAAAGTTGCCCTGAGTCTGTGCTAGGGCAATGCTCACATTTACTAGCCTACACAATAACCCTCCCCATCCCTGACAAGCACTGGCTGGATCTTGGTTTTTGATTTTGCTAACAGCTCCCTTTTGGAGCATGCCTCTCGTCTCGTCTCACAGAGCCAGCTGGTCTAGCTTCAACTACACCTATGTTTCACTGGCAACAATCAGCTTAGAGGTGGCAAGTGGATGCAGTTGACTACTGGTGATGTGTAAGGCCCACTTTACACCACTGTTATACCAGTGCAGCTTCCTACACAAAGCACTATGGAGGACAGAGACCTCTGTGTGCACATAGACCTGCAGTCACTGCTAGAGTTGAACATTTCTCACACTATTTATTGTCATTGGTGCTCTCAGAGATCGGAGGCCATTGTTCATTCATTGCAATGAAGGCCAGACTCTCCTTACTGCCTGTGGACAGACAACTTTGCATGTCAGTAACTGTGGAATTAAGTTAAAATTCACTAACAAAAATCCTCATTAATGCACCTGGTGGGAGATGAAGGCAGTCTGTGTTTTTAATGATGGGTTTAGCTAGGTTCATGGGACTCTGTATGCTACTACCTCAGGGAGAAGCACTGTACCTGGGAATCAGGGGGCAGACTCAGTGTGTGAGTCAACCAAGAGGGAGAGTGGAGAGACACTATTTAGAGTGATAGGGGATGCGTCAGGTCGGGGAGGATAGCAGTTGTGTCTGGGTGGCCACCAGCCCCCTGCTCAGAGGAGGGGCCATGTCTGAGAGAAAGGAGGGAGGCAGAGTCAAGTGACTGACAAGAGAAAGCCTGGGAACACGAGTGAGTCTGACCAACAGGAAGTGAGATGCCCAGCACTGGAGAGAGGAGAAGCCAATTTAGAGCAGTCTGGAGACAGCTATGGAAAGGTCAGGACTGGCTGTGTGGTGAGTCCCAGGTCTTCATGCAGGGTCCCCCTGAGAACTGGCCCCTGGGCAGCAGCATCCCTCAGCTTGGACCTTTCCCTCTTCAAGGTCACTCCCCGGTTAAAGAGTTCTGTTGGGAATATTCCCCACCAAGCCAGGCTGAATTAGTGCTTCAGCTACCTAGGGAAAATCGACCACCACATGGCAAACTTTGCTCTGACTGTGAGTCCACGCTGCCTGCCTGCTGCGAGTTTGTCTGAGCACTAGGGTAGGAGACTAAAGTTAGGATTTTTAGTAGTCTTATTGAAATGTGCACCTTGAGCCCTGCACCCCTTTGTGATGAGGGGAAATCCCAGGAGCAGAAGCAGCCTGACTCCTGCATGAAGAGGATGCCTGAGAGCAGCGATCATCAGCCCCCGTGCAGTGACTGAGGAGTTTAGATTCATGGGAAACTAATGGGTACTATCAGCATGAGCACCAGTGACCCTAAGAGCAGTGTTTTACCATGTTATGTTATATTTACTTCCTGTTTAGTATAACTACTGTGTTGAATATACTATATGTGTCTGCTTTATTTCTTGAGAGTCTCTAACTATCTGGCAAGTAAGTGGGGGTTACCCTCTGGTTAGAATTTTCCTTCCAACTGCCCTGGGACCCTGCTAAGAAGGAACGAAGAGAGTGGATGCACTGCCAAATAAATTCATATGGGAAGAAAATAAGAAAGTTGCATCCTGCTGAGCTGGAGATGAGATTCAAAAGAATCCAGGCCTGTCCATCAAATCCTGAAAGGAGATTGATGCTAAAGAAGGTAATTGGATGGTTAAGGGGTGCTACATAAGGGTGAATGGGTTGTAAAAGGATTTTCACAGGGTAGCTGGTCCCTGTGGATAGGCTAAGTCAGCAACCCTGGACCAGAGTAGGTGAGTCCAATCCAGCAAATTAAAGAGGGCCGGGCTACACCTGGGGCTGTAAAGGGCTGCTCGTGGGCAGTTTGGGAAGATGGACAGGGACAGGCTGCATCCTGGGGAGGGGAAGGTACACCAGAGTAGAGTTAGCTCCTGTGGTGTATCCTTGCAACAAGGGGCCAGGGGCTTAGGGAAGCAGCTATGGGTGAAGAAGGGAGCAGAACTGACTGAAACTGGGAAGGTGCCAGGAGCAGCAGTGCCAGAGACCCCTGGATGGGGGTGTCCCTGAGACCAAGGAATGAGAAAAAAGTTTGTTTTTTTTTCTATTGGTTTGCTAACTTCTCTTAAGAAAATAAATCTTCTTGCAAAAGACTGGGTGTGGCAGTGCATTCTTTGAAGCTGGGGGAGAAGCATGACTGGGTGACAAGGGTGTAAAGGGATTGTCAAATTTAGCAGGTGTGTGGTTCTTTCTGGGGAATACACTGAGTATTTGAGTGTCGGACAGATGTAGGGTTGTGAGTATAGGCTGTTCAGTACAGTTCACCTAAAAACAAGTTCTATCTTAACAGAGAGAAGGCATTTGACTCAGTGCTCCTTTTGTCATGTGCCCTATTCCCTGAGTGATATTTTCAAAGGCAAAGTGTGCATGTTTGTGCTCTGACTGTGTTGGATCACAGCTCAAAGAGGGCAGAGTTAATGTTGCATGGGTGAGCACCTTGACTTTGTGTTTTCAGAGGTTTGAGTTTCCTGAACTCAGCATTCTGGAAGAGCACAAGATACCTCTGGGCAACCTTACTCCTGCACAAATGAAGGTTTCTATCAGTGAATTTCCTACTTTTTTGGAACAGAAAGAGAAGTGTTTGTTGTCAGAGTTAGTGGTCATTTAGACGGTTGTAGTTCTCACCTATGTTTGCAGTTGCTAGAAACTGTAACTAGGTAATTGGAAAAAGACCTAACTTTTATATAGCCCTTTTCATCAGTAGATCACAAAAAGCTTTACCTCAGTATCCCCATTATACAGCTGGGGAAACTGAAACACAGAGAAGTGAAGTGATTTGCTCAAGGACACTTAGAAGTCCAGAGGCAGAGCTAGGAATAGTCGCAGTCCAGGGGTCTCTATACTAGGCCATATGATTATTTGGTGATTCCTCAGAGCTCCTACCTGTTTTTGTACCTTTTGTCACAATGGAATGGGAATAATAGTTTTGCTTTGAAATGTTTGTAATGGATATTTGCTAAGAGGGTCAGTCAGAAAAATTCCATCCATCTGTCCCAAAATCTTGACAGTCTTGTATTACATGGTTGTTACAGTAACTTTAAGTTTGTGAGAGGAGACTGATATTTTTCTCTCCTTCTCCACCCCCTGTCCTACCAGTTTCTGTAAAATTAACCCTCCTCAACATTTCTAGCTCCCCCTCCCCTTCCTATCCCAGTAAGCCATTAGTTGGCACTCAAGAAGCCATTAACATGGAAGAAGTTGTTCCTTGCTGTCTCCGGCTCTGTGCTTCTGCATAAACATCTCACAGCAGCAGATCACTGGAGGGCTGCACCCTACCTTGGTTATGGCACCTGAGCTGCACACTGAGCTGGGCTCCCCATTCCCCTGACCCACCCCACCTGGGACTCCTTCCCCAGCCAGGCTCCAGGCCAATCTAGTCCACCCCCATCCAAACTGCCTCCCCCTGCACCCATCTAATGGTACCTGTACCTTCACTAATCATTTCCTAAATTTTAGAGGAGGAAAATTTAAAGTGGAACAGTTTCAACAGGAGACATTGAGAGCGTTCCAGCCTGGAATAGTTCACGGCCTGGAGAGTAGCACACTCACCTGTGGATCAGGGATAGAATTCCTGAATTCAAGCCCCTGCTCCTGAGTAGGGTTACAAACCAGTGTCTCCCATATCCCAGACAAGTGCCCTAATCACTGGACTAAAGGTTATAATGGAGAGCACACACAATTTTTGTATGACCCACAATGGGCTCTTCTGATTTTCTGACAAGTTCCAAACAGTTTCAGGGCTGAATCAAATATTTTTTTCTGATTTTTTTGGTTTGCTGTCTGAACCAAGACAACAATTACTGGCCTGGCTGTAGCTAGGAGTGGTGACACCAGAGGGATGGAGGCTGTGGTGAGGATCGGTGTGGAGGTGGAGAGGCTGGGTGGGTGTGACACTCATAGCTTCCCAATGCCAGGAGGCAAGGGCCTCACTGGTATCAGGTAATGAGTTTCAGATGGCTTGACCAGTTCAGTGTCCCCCAATTCACTGAGGTCATAATCTGTGTCTGAGAGGTGGCATGTACAATATTGGAAAACTAATAAGTCACTGATCATTGATATTCTTACACATTGTATGTACGAAGTGTGTACAAGGGTTATGGGTACAGGCTGGAATAATGACTAAAGTGTGTTTAAACCAGGCATGTCACAGGGAGTTGGCAAACAGGTCTGCCAAAGGAATGTGTTTGCTTCTCTGATCAGCCTGGTCATCAGGTAGAGATGAAAAAGATCTATTTGCATATTAGGAAAACAAAACTATCAAGCTCCAAGTTGGGGAGGAGACATCATGTCATCTACATGCAGGAGGCGAGAGAAGCTTGGTCTGTGTTTTACTTAAAGAGTACATTGCAACTGTTTACTGGGCTATAAAAACAGGGGAGCTGAACCTCAAGCAATAAGCAATTGAATCATCTGATTGTATACAATATTATGTACCATATTACTATATTATGAAAGTGTATTGAGTGAGATGTTCAATGAAAGCCTATGCCACACATAATATCATCATGGAATCTATGTATAACTATATTAAGAATTATGGCTTCTCATTGATATTGTGGTTTAAAGTGTGTGTCCAAATAAAGGGTTTCTCCCAGGCAGGAGGGAAGGCAACTAGCTACCTGTCCCCAGCGAAATTAAGCAAAGAGTCACTCCAAACAAAGGAAGCTCTATTTGCATAGAAATCAGGAGGGGGATGGGAAGTCCAGAGAAAAGGAAGAACAGCGTAAGGTCATCCTGCCTCTTGAAACAAGATCATTGAACTTTGGAAGATATATGCAAGAACAGAAATCATCTTTGCCATCCGTCACTAGGCAAACACAAGACAACAGTTGCAATTTGACCCAGGTGAAAACTTGAGAATCGTTAGTCTGCTGAGAGCACAATCGGTCATGCTGACCATGTATTCCCCTGTCAGTATACCTCTGTTGTTTTTTGTCTTCTACCTAGATTGTAAGTTCTTTGGGGCAGAGACTGGCTTTCTCTTCTGTGTTTGTACAACACCTAGCACAATGGAGTAGGGCTCCCAGGTGCTATGATACTACTACTAATGTGCCTGGTGTGATAAGTGCGTGTTGGATTTTACACAACATCTGTGAGACCCAGGTTGAAATCCTGGAGGATGGAAGGGATAGGAACTAGATAAATCTTCTCAAAATTATGGGCAGCCAGAGAGGGGACCCCTGCAAAATGGTCCAAGTGGTTAAGGGAAGAGAGTGGGGGTGCCTTGTGCTTCTGGTAGGATGCCACAGGAAGTTGTGGCTAATGAACACTCTGTGAGAAAGCAAGCAAGTTTTGGTTTGATTACATTCTGAATTAATAGCTTGGGGTGGGAGGTATTATGTCATTTATGGGCTGAGCTCGACCTGATTAAGTTTTTCAGACAAAATGGTAGCCAACAGAGGAGAGCAGCACAAATGATTAAAGGTTTAGAAAACATCAACTATGAGGAAAGATGGGGAAAAAATGGGTTGGTTTAGTCTGGAGAAGAGAAGGCCAATGGGGGGACATCCTATGATTCTTCAAGTAAATAAAAGGCTGCTATAAATAGGAGGGCATTAAACTGTTCTCCTTAACCACTGAGGACAGGACTAGAAGTAAAAGGATTAAATTGCAGCAAGAAAGATTTAGATTAGACATCGGGGAAAGCTTCCTAACCATCAGACTTGTTAAGCAGCGGAACCAATTGCCTACGGAGGTTGTGGAATCTCTGTCACTGGACGTTTTTAAGAAAGGGTCAGACAAACATCTGTCACGGGTGGTCTAGATAATACTTATGCTATGTCTACACTGCAGACCTTACAGTGGCACAGCCGTAAGGTATCCTGTATAGCCTCTCTATGCTGATGGGAGAGGTCTCGCCTGCTGGCATAATTAAATGAGCCCTAATGAGCAGCAGTAGCTGTATCAGTGGGAGAGCGTCTCTCGCCAACACAGCTCTGTCCATACCGGCGCTTTTGTCAGTGAAACTTTTGTCGGTCAGGGAGGTGGGGTTTTTTTTTCTACACCCCTGTCCGACAGAAGTTTCACTGACAAAAATGCCAATGAAGACATAGGTTTAGTCCTGCCTTGGTGCAGGGGACTGGATTAGATGACCTATCAAGGTCCATTCCAGTCCTACACTTCTATCATTCTATGGAAATGAATTTATTGAGTTTATCAAAAAAAGTTACTGTCTCTCTTAGGGGTGTGAATTTTTCACAGCCATGACCCATGTAGCTAGGGTGACCTAAATTTTAGGAGTAGACCAGGCCAAAGGAATGTGATGCAAACTGCAAACCTTGCGTATTGAGGGAGAGCCCCACCAAGGAGTATTCACCCCTGACGGTGATGCATCAGAAAGCGTTCTCCATCTCCTGTTGGGTTGAATGCAGTGGGAAGGATCTGTGCTAAGGTTATTTGGAATTGTGCTCCCAGTATGGTGCATTCTCCACAGTTTGCAGGACATTGGAGTGTTGGGGCAGAGTGCTTGGCTTTTGCAGCAAAAGGTGCTTTATCATGGTTGTTTGCCTCTGCGTTGTCTGCATCGTGTCCCTCCCAAGGGCTGTATGCTCCATTCTGATCTTTTGTGCACGCTCCAGGAAACCTTTCCAGCTGCTTTCAAGGCCCTCTATTGGGATTAACTGTATGCTCCATGGAACAGATCATCTACAGCTTTTTCTTATGTTTCCTGAGATTTGAGAGCTTCTCTGCACGCTATAACTCCCCTCTTCACACAGTTACACGTGCACAGGGAAATAAGAAAAAGCACAGTCATTTATGGTCCCATTCTTCATAGTCTCCATGCCAACAATGATAAAATATGCTTGTTCCCATAAGGATAGAATGCTATTCCCCATCTTCTCTTCCAACTCCATGGTTTCCTTTGAGATAGTAAGATAATCCCCCATTTATTTCCCATTCTACAGACCTTCTGTACTTTATTTGAGTGGTGCACACACGTGTGTGGGGAGGAAGGGGACAGGCTTTGTGTAGGGGAGTTTTTTTAAAAATGTGTATGGTTTGGAGCATGTTGGGGGCTGGATGGATGACTCTTTTCTTTTCTAGGGTGGGTAGAGGAGTGGCAGGAGCAGGTTAGTGACTGCTTGTGCCCTTCTACAGGCTTTACTGACTACGAGCTGAGTAAATCATTGATTTTTCAGTTTAGTGGCCAAACCAAAAAATCTGAAAGAAGAACTGATTCATTTATAGCCAAAACTGAATGGTTTGTTTTTTTCTTGCAGAAACAAAACATAAAAACATTCTTTCTGATCTAATGAAAGATTTGAAATATGATTTTGAAAAGACATTAAAAAAGGAACAAGTTTTGGGTGGGACGGAGGAGAAATTTCAGTTATTCATTCAGCTGTACTCAGGACAGGCTTGCAGAGATGCAGGTGCAGTTACTAACCTGCTGGCAGCTCGTTCGCTGACTCGGTACCAGATTCAGAGCCACCTCACTTTCATTTTCTCTGACAGTGCCCTGTAGACGTCTGCATTCTGGTGACTCTTATCCAGAGGGAACTGGACATGCTTGTGTCCAGACTGGCCAATCAAGTCCTGGGCCTCTACATGGGTCCATGTGGAAGCTGGGGAGCCATGGTTGCTATGAGAATGTGAACTCACCTGGTAATGAAAAGAGGCTGCTCCTGGCTGCCTGCCAGCATTTAACCAGAGAGGGTACATCTGGTCAAGATGACCCCAGAGCTGTGGAGCTGCAAACAGGCACAAAGCAGGTTGATGCAGGTATGGAGCAATGCAGTATGGGACACTAGCTGGAGGGACTGTCAGCAGCATTAGCATTAGGAATTATTTCACAGGAATCTTACAATGAACAAACTGATTGTGAAGTGGAGCTATTCCTTCTCCAACAAAGAGATTAGTTACGGCAACCTAAGATGCCGAATAAATTGCTCTGAGAACAGGGTTCGTGTGGACACAAGGTATTTAAGGTGAAGCTAATTACAGCTAATGTGAGGTAACACCCCTGTAGACAAGCCATAAGGGTAATTGAGAAGGGCTTCACACTGGAACCGGTGTTCCAGGTGTCAGGCTCTGTTGGCGTGAGGCCAACACACAAGATCCTAATTCCAAGCAGTTGGAACATCTCCGCTTTCTGGCATCTTGCAGAACATTCCACCTGCTTCCTTCCCACTAGTATTGTATCTAGTCTGTTCTAGACCATCACTTCTCCTTGTGTCTATCCCACTCTCTGCTCCTTCTGCTGCTGGGAATTATTTCTCCTCTCTGCCCTTTGCTTTTCCCTTCTGAACTCTCAGCCACTATTTTGTATTTTCAGATCATATGAATTATGAAGCTCCTTCCTTCCTTGTTCTCACCCCTGTGAAGACACTTGCTATTCCTTGCCCCTTATTCTCCTTTACCTCCCAGTCTCACAGATTGAGCCTCTTTGAAGCTCCAGGCTTTCTTTCTTTGAACTTTTGCCAGTTTTTCAATATCCTTCCTGTCATGAAGGAACAGAAAGTACATCCTCAGCTGGAATATTGTATAAGACCATTTAAACACTCATCAGTCCCATCCAGTCCCACCTGGAGAGACCAGTCACACACTCTGCTTTGTGTCATTCTGTTCACACCTGAGAATTATATTGTTGGCTACCTCTTGGCTTTGACCTCTTATTCAAACTCTCTCTCATCACTGGAGCAAAGGAACTGGCATATGGAGTAAAGGGCTTATTTAACAATGTCTTTGCTGTTGAGAGAAGAGGTTCCCTTCACTTCATCCCCAGGAAGGCCTGGGGAAGGTTTTGGGATGTCAGTATAACCAACACTCACTGATGGATGCATTGGCTCTTTAGGTCGCATTGAGGTCCGGCTGGTTGGAGGGGACACTAGCCTGCTCTGGACGTGTTGAAGTCACACATGGAAATACATGGGAGACAGTCTGTGATTCACAATTGGATTTCAACACAGCTTCTGTTATCTGCAATGAGTTAGGGTGTGGACAGGCTGTAGCTATTACAGGAGGCAACACATTTTGGAGAAGAACATGATCTGATCTGGAAGGAAGAGTTTCATTGTGTGGGGAATGATACTGTCCTTTCAAAACTGTCCCAGGATGTCCCGTCCTAACGACACATGCTCCCACACTGATGCTGTCAGCATATTGTGTTCAGGTAAGAATTCAAACTGTTCACTTTAACATATGACTAATATGGGCCCTACAGCTGGGCTACTAGATCTCTTTTCTCTCACATCCATATATTCCTCCGTGAAGCCACATCCCAGAAAAACTTTGCTTGTTTCCAAGTTGCTCAAAAGGATTCTTGTCTGCTACAAAGGTGTGGCTCTGCTTTCCCCACCACCCAGGGGGAGCCAAGAAGAGATGGTGGGAAATCCCATCTCTCTCTCATATTCCTCACTTCTATTCAAGTGTCTCCAGTAAATGGGGACAGTTCTATTTACCTTTCTCCTGCTATAAGGGATAGGGTCCCAGCAGAGCTCTGATTTCCCTTATCCTCCACTAGGGATGCATGTTCTCCACTTGCTGAGCACTCTTCTCCCTACTCAGATACATCTGTAAGGGGAAGGGGCAGGGTCTAGTGGTCAGAGCACAGAACCAGAACCCAGGAGACATGGTTTTATTTCCAGTTCTGGTTCTGTATTCAGTAATACCTTGTACCTCAGTTTCCCCATTTGTGAAACAGTTAATTTCCCACTTCAGATTGTGTCTGTGAGGCTTAACTTCATTTGTGTTTGTAAAGGCTTTCAGGCACTTGAATACATAGTGCTATGTAGGGCGTAGGTGTTATTTTAAAACTTTCTTGATGGAATTGGACCAGTTGTGGCCACTTTTAGGTTATTGCCCTGCAATGGGGATTGGCTTTGTGCCACCCATTCATACAGATATTATTAGAGGACTAGCTGAAAGCCCATGCTATTGCTTGGGTGAAACTTGTAAGGTCTTGTGAAGCAATAGTGATTGCTGCAAGAAAATATTAAGCAAAAAACAGAAATATTGTAGGCAAGGCAGGCACTCACCGGTGCAGCACCTTCCTGCTGGTCTGTCCAGGAATTAGCTCCTTCAGCTCAGGAGTGCCCTCTATGGACCGGTGTCTTGCCCTCTGTTACCTGCCTGTGGTCTCCACCACCTCTGACCCCCTGTCCCTCACAGACTCTGGTACCCCTTACCTTGGGGTGCTGCCACACTCTGGGTCTCCCCTCCTATACCCACCTACAAGGTTCCCTCCCCACTCTGAACCTCTAGGATACAGTATGGGGACCCACATGAAAGACCCCCCCTAAGCTTATCTCTACCAGCTTAGGTTAAAAAAATTCCCCAAGGCACAAATTCTTCCTTGTCCTTAGAACTGTATCTCTGCCACCACCAAGTGAGTTAGACAAAGATTAGGGTAATAGCTTATCTAAAGTGATCACTCTCCCTACAATGTGTACGATCATCAAGGTGGACCATTTCCAGTACAAATCCAGGGTTTAACAAGAACGTCTGGGGGAGGGGGGTAGGAAAAAACAAGGGGAAATAGGTTACCTTGCATAATGACTTTGCCACTCCCAGTCTCTATTCAAGCCTAAGTTAATTGTATCCAACCTGCAAATGAATTCCAATTCAACAGTCTCTCGCTGGAGTCTGGTTTTGAAGTTTTTTTTGTTGTAATATGGCAACTTTCATGTCTGTAATAGCGTGACCAGAGAGATTGAAGTGTTCTCCGACTGGTTTATGAATGTTATAATTCTTGACATCTGATTTGTGTCCATTTATTCTTTTACGTAGAGACTGTCCAGTTTGACCAATGTACCATTGCTGGCACATGATGGCATATATCACATTGGTGGATGTGCAGGTGAACGAGCCTCTGATAGTGTGGCTGATGTTATTAGGCTCTGTGATGGTAAAGAAGGACCACTTTGGAGTTCCTGTTTCCCCAAAATATCCCCCCAAGCCCCTTCACCGCCTTTTCTGGGGAGGCTTGAGAGTAAACAAGGTGAGCTAAAACCACTGGTTTTTAGGACACTAAAAACCAATCAGGTTCTTAAAAGCAGAACTTTACAATAAAGAAAAAGTAAAAGAAGTACCTCTGTAAAATCAGGATGGAAGGTAATTTTACAGAGTAATCAGATTCAAAACACAGGATTCCCCTCTAAGCAAAACTTTAAAATGACAAAAAAAAACCCTAAACAAATCAGGAATAAACCTCCCTCTTAACCGAGGGAAAATTCACAAGCTAAAACAAAAGATTATCGAATGCATTTCCTTCCTATTACTTACAATTTGTAATCTTAGATACTTAGTTCAGGTATGGCTTTAGGAGATGTATTTTCCCTACCCTGGTTCCTCTCTGTCCCGGAGAGAAAAAAACAAAAACAAAAAAACCCCCTTCCCCCGCAGATTGAAAGTATCTTCTCCCCTTATTGGTACTTTTGGTCAGGTGCCAACCAGGTTATCTGAGCTTCTAAACCTTTACAGGTAAAGGAGGGATTTTATGCTACCCTTAGCTGTATGTTTATGACACCACCTTATCTCAGTGGCTACTGCCAGTCATCATCTAGCCCCTTCTCTCAGGGGCAAACTGCAGTCTGTTATGGCCACTCATCACTGGCAAGGGTTGGACCTGCTGCCTTTCTAGCCCCACCTGCCTCCTTGCAGCCCTAGTACCTCCCCTGGCCTTTAGCAAGGCCTCAGCCTGGGGACTCACCAGGCCGGGACTCCTCAGCTCTGCCTGCCTTTCCCCAGCCCTGCTCTGCCTCAGATACCCTGCTTACTCTCCCAGGCAGCCTGGTCCTTTGCTTCCCAAGCTGACACAAGAGTCTCTCTCCTACTCGCCCAGCCTGCCCTTTTATCAGGGCCAGCTGTGCCCTAATTGGGTGCAACCACACCTGTGGCTGACTACCCAACCAGCCTCTATTGGCTGCTTTAACCCCTTTCTGACCAGAGCCTGGTGACGGTCCTGCTACAAATATGAATGCAAAACATGTACATTGTCAAATTGCAATGTATGCACATGTGACAGCTTTGGCTCATATCATTTATCTCAGATATACCCACCTCCCCTCCCTCTTCTTTTTTAAATACTTAGGACAGTTAATGTTTTCACGGAATTTTGAACCACACATTTCATTAATGTTGAAAGCATGCAGCCATTTTCATTCTGAGGCAGACACTAATTGAAAGACAAATTCTCAACAACTTTGAGTGCCTGACAGCTCTCTCTGATTTTGAAAATGAAACTAACTTATGACCAAGGTGCCTTTCACCAAGCTGAGTCTATCACTGTACCAATACTGTATTTATTGCTAAAGTAAGTTTTCACCCTGGTCTGTCTTTCGGCTTTTTAACTGCCCTTGATTCTCCTGCCAATGTGTGTGTGATAATTTCAGTTTGAAAAGTCAACCTTGTAATGCACACACAAAACACCCCTCTCCCTGGCTGCTCAGCTGGAGACTGCACTTGCCCTCCTCTCACCCCTGTGTCGGGGAACTGCCCTTCATTCCCTCTTCACCCATAGCAACATTTTCCTGCCTCCTGCTGCCCTGGGGCTCGGGGGACCTCCGCGATTTACGAAATTGGCATCCCGTCTCACTCCTCAGCACGGACTACAAGGTCGTAGCGAAAGCCATCTCGCTGTGGCTCTGATCCGTGCTGGCGGACGTGATCCACCCAGACCAGACATACACCGTCCCGGGCTGCACCATCTTCGACAACCTGTATCTGGTTCGGGACCTCTTGGATCTCAGGTGTAGGGATGGTCCTGTCGTTTGCCCTCCTGTCCCTGGGTCAGAAGGTGTTCGACAGGGTGGATCACGGTATCTCCTGAGCACTCTGCGAGCGTTTGGCTTCTGACTCCAGTTTGTGGGTTTTCTCCAGGTGCTGTATGCCTCCGCAGAGTGTCTGGTCAGGCTCAACTGGACCCTGACCCAACCGGTCAGCTTCGGGCGGGGAGTACGGCAGCGGTGCCCCCTCTCGGGCCAGCTGTACACTCTGGCAATCGAGCCCTTCCTCTGTCTCCTCCGCAGGAGGTTGACGGGGTTGGCGCTGCGGGAGCCGGAGCTGCGGCTGGTCCTGTCAGCATACGCCGACGATGTGCTCCTCGTGGTCCAGGACCAGGATGACTTGGCGCGGGTGGAGGCTTGCCAGGCCATTTACTCGGCAGCCTCCTCAGCCCGGGTCAACTGGGTCAAGAGCTCTGGCTTGGTGGTAGGGGATTGGCGGCAGGTGAGCTCCCTCCCACCCGCGCTTCAGGCCATATGATGGAGCGCGGGTCCGCTGCTCTATCTGGCATTTACCTTTCCGCCACGCATCCGTCTCCGCCGGAGAACTGGCACGGTTTAGAGGGCAGGGTGGTAGAGCGGCTCCGGAGATGGACAGGACTACTCCGGTGTCTCTCCCTTCAAGGGCGGGCACTGGTGCTTAATCAACTAGTCCTGTCCATGCTCTGGTACCAGCTCAACACCCTGGTCCTGGCCCTGGATTTCCTGGCCAACCTCTGGACATTGATTCTGGAGTTCTTCTGGTCAGGACTGCACTGGGTCTCTGCAGGGGTTCTCCATCTACCCCTGGAGGAGGGAGGGCAGGGCCTGAAGTGTCTTCGCACTCAGGTCCATGTCTTCCACCTCCAGGTCCTGCAGAGGCTCTCTTATGGTGCAGGTAGTCCGGCGTGGAGCGTACTGGCGCACGCCTTCCTACGCCGCTTCCGAGGGCTCTGATATGACCGGAAGCTCCTTTATCTCCATCCGAGAGGTCTTCCATGAGACATCTCCGGGCTGCCGGTCTTCTACCAGGATCTCCTCCGGACCTGGAAACTGTTTACAGCGACCAGGTCCGTGGCGGCCTCCGTGGGGGAAGATCTCCTCGCGGAGCCCCTGCTACACAACCCCCAGCTCCGTGTGCAGGTGGTGGAGTCCCCCTCGGTGCACCAGAGGTTGATCCTGGCAGAAGTTAGCAGAGTCGGAGACCTCCTGGACTACGACTCGGGAGACTGGCTGGATCCCCTGACGCTCGCTCAGCGCATGGGGCTCTCCAGACCTCGTACTCCCCTGAGCGTACTTCAGGAGGTGAAGGCCGCTTTGCCGCCCGCTGCTCGGGTCTACCTCGACCAGGTCCTAAGGGAGGGCGTGCCCCATCCACCCTCCACCCCAGGCCCTCCGGACCTTTTCATCGGGCCCCTGCCCCATGGACCCAACCGACCCCCCCCACCCCTTCACCGTGCGCTGGCTACACGAGCTGCAGCCGGTCCATTTCCAGACCACGCCAAGGAAACATCTATACACGCTCGTGCTCCATACCCTTCACATCCTCACCCTCGCGTCCCGCCCTGACACAAAGTGGAGGGACCTCCTGCCACCTCTAGAGGGTGAGGAGCCCCGGTGGGCCGCCCTATATTCCACCTTGGTCCTGAGGCCCGCCGGGGATATTAGTTGGCGGCTCCTTCACGGGGCCATGAGCACAGGCATGTACTTGGCACGGTTCACCCCAATCCCAGACACCTGCCCCTTTTGCGGCGTGAGGGAAACCCTGGCGCACGTCTACCTGGAGTACGCCAGGTTGCAGCCCCTATTCCAGCTCCTCATGAATATTTTGTTGAGATTTTGGTTGCACTTTTCCCCTCACCTCTTTATCTATGCACTCCCTGTCCATGGCCCCACTAAGCCGCGGGACCTCCTGGTCAGCCTCCTCCTGGCCCTGGCTAAAGTGGCCATCTATAAAACCAGGGTGAGGACGTTGGCCGATGGAGTCTCCTGTGACTGTGGGGCCTATTTACGATCCTCCATCCTTTCACACCTCCGGGCAGAGTTCCCCTGGGTGGCGTCCACTGACTTCCTTGACGCCTTTGAGGAGCAGTGGGCGCTGTCCTGGGTTCTCTGCTTGGTGTCCCCGTCCGGTTCCCTTTGTTTGACCCTTTGACCACACTCCTGTCCCTGTTGTTCATTAGTTGTCCCCGGTAATTATTTGGTTTTCCAGGTCCTGTGGACCCCCCCCTTAGGCTCGGGGGGATCCTTTAGCAGTGGGCGGGGGAAATATGGCTGCCTTAGGGCTTCACCACCTGGGACCCAGCTACATCACTTCCCTGACTCCCCACTCCCCTACCTACTGGGGCAAGTGGGCTTGTCTTCTGCCTGGTTCCCAGCAGGAACAGTTTCCCAACTTCGCCCTCCCCTGCCTCTTGCTGCCCCGGGACCCTCTTTCTGCTCTAGGGACATACATGAAGGCAGGGCTCAGTGGAAGGGCAGGTCTGTGTCCTCAGCCCTGAAGCTCTCGCACAGAGCTTGGTCCAGCCCAGAAAACTGGAGTATTAGAGGAGCTTCTTGTCTCATCACAGCAGCTCCTCTGATGCTTTTGTAGGCAGCAAAATCCCATTACTCCCAATCAGCTTGCGAGATCTGGAAACACGGCAAGACTGCCTTCCCCTGGCTGCTTGGAGGGGACTCCCCACCTCCACCACCAACCCGAGGCTGGGGATCTGCCACCTAATCCCCTTCATCTCTCACTCCCATTGCTGTCTTCTGCAGCCCCCTCAGCTTCCCTGCACTTCACATCCCCCTATGTCCCTTTCAACCTCCCTTCCACCTCCAGCTGCCCTCTGCCCCCCACATCCCTCTCCCCACAGCCTTCCTCCTGCCCCACATCCTTCTCCGCGCCATTCCATTGAAACCCCTAAATCTGCCTCCTGCCCCCACCCCCAGGTGTCCTGCTCCCCGCACTCTCCCCACCCTCCTTTCACAGAGTCTCTGTTGCCCCTGGGCCCTGTCCATTTCTCTAAGCCACAGAAGAGCAGCCATGTTTCCTGTGGGCTTCAGTCTAATTGAAAACAGTGGTAGGTGGTAGCCAACTTTACTCAGGGCAGCCTCACTCCTACGTGCCAACAGACTGTAGGCAGATGGCAGCATCTCACTGGCTTCAGCCCCACTGTCAGCGACAGGAGATGGCGCCATATGGAATAAGGGAAACTCCGAGACTTGGAAGTGGATTAAAACTTAAAAGTTGGATGGTAAGTGACCGTGAATCCCAGTGATGACTGAACCTGGTGATATTCTGAACGAGTGGAGCTCTCGGCCATGCCAGTAGCTGGCCCCAGCATTTCATGCTGACTCAGCACACATCCTGGGCTTGAGAGGGACTCACAGACAGAGTGACATTCCTGGGATCTTCTTATATGGGTAACAAAGGTCACCATCTTGTCAGGGCCCAGGGTCTTGTCAGGACACAAACCTAAATGGACGAGCTAAAAGAAGGGCGGGGCCACCAGCGAGGTGCCTTTCCCAACATCACCATCATCATCATAACGGCAGAGCCTGGACAGGATCTGCACTGCCCACTAGCCTGCCTGTGGAACACACCACTGGCCGAAAGCCCAGTCCACGGCAGCCAGCTGGATAGCCTGTCACTGTGTCAATGAGGACCCCTGGCTGGCTGGCCATAATCATGCTGCCAGGTTGGGTATTGGGGTGGGCTGGGGGAAATGGAAAACAGAGAGGTCTTTTTCCTGAAAGTTGAAGTCCTGGAGAGAGTAAGCCAGGATTGGAGAGGGGCTGCCTTTCTGTATAGGGTGGGGTTGCTACCGCCAAGGCACAGAAAAACTGGCCCATCTGTGGGCAGGCCCAGATCCCAGGGGAGGTGTCACTGGTCTGTGAACAGGGTGAGGTCCCAGAAGAGGAGAGGCTGGTCTGTGATCAGAGCCAAGCCCCAGGGCTGGGGGCAAACATGGGAAGGGGCTCAGTGCTCAGAAAGTTACGGGAGGTTTGGTGGGATTTGGGGTTGGGAGTGCGGCACTGCTCTCCCATTGACTGGCGTCTGCCTTGGCACACTGCACACATGCAGATCAGGATGAGTGTGCCAGCCGGGAGGCCATTGTGTGTTTCCAGCTCTGACACGCTTAGCTGGAGTTCTGAGATCGCTGCATGCCCAAGTGCATTTGTGCACAGCTTAGAAATTCTGGCCACACCAACCCCTCCCCTGCCCCCAGCCAATAACACCTTTGGACCAGCAACTGGCAAGGCCATGGAAAAACTAGCCAGGTGACTCAAAAACCAGCCAGATAGCATAAGGATTGTGGCGGGGAGAGAGGGAGACCTCAGCGCTACGGTGCTCATTCCTACACATTTCTTTGTGTGAGTTTCTAGTGATAATAAAGCTTTCATCTCCCCATGCCCCTTCCCTCTTTTATCTCTTCAATGGTGTGTTTGATTCACTTTGGGTCTTATCCAGCAGTGGCAGCTAAGGGTGCTCAGCCTCTCACAGAATTCACTCATCGCCTTGTGGGATTGTGCCCTGTACTTGGGGGACCCTCCCTTGCTGAACTCAACATTCTGGAGGTGCCCAGAGTATCATTGGGCAACCTTAACTCTGCATTAATGATGTTTTTTTTACCCTAAGTCTGCTCTGAATCCCGAATTCTACCCACAATCTCAGAATAGCGCTACAACTTGGGGCAGGGAGATAGTCACCAGTGTTTGCTTTTTAACTATCATCAGAAAGCCCCAGATTGAGCACTGTTGAGTTGACTGAGGCAGTTCACAACTCTTAAAGTTCCTGTTTCAGCGCCACCAGTGGAAGCCCCAAGCAGCTCTTCACCAAGGGATCCTCCTGGAGCTGGCAATAACCATGGGGCTTATCTGCTCTCCAGCTGCAGTCACTGCATTAGGTGTGGCTGTACTGAATGGTGGAGGAATTCTGTACCCAATTAGGCACGGTCATTCTACAGCCAGTGTAACCTATTAGACTGGTATTCACACTGCCCTTCCTCTTTATATCCATTCTCCTACCCACGGCTGTATCCTTTCTTAGTTTGTTTTCTTCCCTCTCAATGCTAAAATCCAGCGTGGAGATTAACTGGACATCTCCCAACCATCTCCCCCAAATTCCTAGTTTAAAGCTCTCTTAATCAGTTGTGCCAGCCTCCATCCTAGAAGTCTATTTCCTTCCCTACTCAGATGAAGTCCATCCCGAGAGAACTGTCCTCTATCCATGAATGCCTCCCAGTGGCCATACATCCCAAAGCCCTCCTTATAGCACCACTGCCTAAGCCATCTGTTGATAGTCATAATCTTGTCACACCTTTGTTGCCCTTTTCTAGGAACAGGCAGAATCCCACTAAAGATCACCTGAGCCTCCATTTCCTTAAGCGTCTTTCCCAGCCTAGCATAGTCTCCCTTAATACTTTCCAGCGAGAATGTAGCCGTATCATTTGTTCCCACATGTAGGATAATTAGGGGATTTTTTCCCGCTCCCTTTAGGATCCTTTTCAACCTCAGGTCTACATCCATTATCTTAGCACCTGGAAGACAGCACACCCTTCTATTCTCTGGATCAGCTCTGCTTACAGGCCTGTCTATTCTTCTCAGTAGAGTCCCCTATCACTTAGACCTGCCTTTTCCCGGTGACGGTGCTGTTCTCCAGTCTATCCCCTGTTCCCTTTGGTTGCAAGTTCTTTCCATTCCTATTCTCCCTTGCAATCCTCTGCAATCTATCCCATATCCTCCTGGAGCTCATAGTTGGTGTAGTCTCCATTGACTCTTCCCCGTTTCCTATAGGACTAGCCGCTCTTCTCTTCTTCCTTGCCCTTCCACCTTCAGTGACTACCTGCTGAGCCCCTTCTTCATTTTCCAACTCCACAAACCTATTCCTGAGCTCTATTTCTCCTTCACTAGCCCGTCTTTTCCTCTGCCTGGTTCTTTTAGCCCTGGTCTACACTAGGACTTTAGGTCGAATTTAGCAGCGTTAAATCAATGTAAACCTGCACCCGTCCAAACGATGAAGCCCTTTTTTTTTACTTAAAGGGCTCTTAAAATCGATTTCCTTACTTCACCCCTGACAAGTGGATTAGCGCTTAAATCGGCCTTGCCGGGTCGAATTTGGGGTACTGTGGACACAATTCGAAGGTCCCTGCACCCACGTCTGCCCAGGCGCTCCTGATCGACCTCACAGAGGCGACCAGGAGCACCTAGGACATCACGATGATGGCTACCAGTCCTACTGTACCGTCTGCTGCCACAAGGCAATGGGTTGCTGCTACTGTGTAGCAATGCAGTACCACATCTGCCAGGACCCAGGAGACATACGGTGACGGTTACCTGAGCGGGCTCCATGCTTGCTGTGGTATGGCGTCTGCACAGGTAAGTCAAGAAAAAAGGCGCAAAATGATTGTCTGCCCTTTCTTTCACGGAGGGAGGGAGGGAACGGGGGCCTGACAATATGTACCCAGAACCACTGGTGACAATGTTTTAGACCCATCAGGCATTGGGATCTCAACCCAGAATTCCAATGGGCAGCGGAGACTGCGGGAACTGTGGGATAGCTACCCACAGTGCAACACTCCGGAAGTCGACGCTTGCCTCAGTACTGCGGAAGCACTCCGCCGAGTTAAAGCACTTAATGCACTTAGAGCATTTTCTGTGGGGACACACACACTCGAATATATAAAAACGATTTCTAAAAAAACGACTTCTATAAATTCGACCTAATTTCATAGTGTAGACATACCCTTAGTCACATGCTTCCACTGACCACTTTCCTCACCCAGCAGTCTCCCCTCAGAATTCCTCAGTCCTAATTCCATCTGCAAGTCTGAGCTTTTCCCTTCAGATACCTCATGTTTTTTCTCCATAATCTGCTCAAACCCCTTTCTAAACTTAACCAGACTTTCCACCTGCATCTCCAAACCTCGGATCTTTTCCTCCATCAGCTTTATCAGACGGCATTTCATGCCGACAAAACTCTTACCAGGTGCCCCCTCCAGAATCATGTACATGCCGCAGCTTCCACATCCAGTCATCTTCATTGTGTCTTCCACGACATGGGTCACTCCCACTGCTGCCTCTGTATCTGTCATCGCCTTCTCATCTAAATCCTGTTAATCTGGGAAACACAAACCAAACCAAAACACCACCCCCCACAGCAAAAACAAACCCCGAACAAGCACCACAAGACAAACTCCCCTTTCAAACTCCCCTGTTTACCCCTCTGTTTTCTGGCTCCTGTGCCGCTGCAGCTGTCTGTATATCATGGCTGACGGTTCCACCAGTGCTTCAGCTGGATCCTTAAGTATCTTTGTGTGACAATCAGGGTCCAGACACCCCAAGGGGAGAACAAGGGGCCTGAAACCCAAAGAATAAGCAGTTGAAACAACTGTTTGTATACAGTATTATTGTACTATAACAGTGTACTGGGTAAAAAGAAAAGGAGGACTTGTGGCACCTTAGAGACTAACAAATTTATTTGAGCATAAGCTTTTGTGAGCTACAGCTCACTTGGGTAAGATATCATATAAAAACTGGAGACATGCTGGTTATGGATATCATTGTGTGAGGTATATACAGATGGCGAGTAGAGTTATGTCTGTGTGATGGAAAGATGTTCCTAAAATAGGTTTTGGGGACAGACTTGAGAAACAAGTTTGTCCTAGACAAAGGGATGTTGTTTTGCCTGTTTGCCTGTGTCTCCAATGTAAACTGAGCAAGGTGAGGCCAGAGACAGTGGAGATTATGTTTCATATGAGCCAAGAGGATGATGGGAAATCACTAGGAAGAGTCAAATAGCAAAGGAGAAGAAATTTATCTGGGGAGGCACTTTAGACAAACACATTTCAAAAGGTTACTAGAGTATACAAAGAAGGGGAGAAAACTCGTTAGTTACCCATCCTTTAGTGGGCAAAGAGGACAGCACCCTCCAATTCCGTGAATGTTGGATCCTCCTGCCGGAAGGCTTGGAGATGCTGGCAGTTTGATGTGAGAAAGCTGTTGAGGCAAAGATCATAGTTTGCTAAAGTAAAGTCTTAGACACTAGAAAGTGTTGTATTTTGTTTTGTTTGTAAGCATTTTCTGCTTCTGTTATCTCTGCTTAGTATCAATTAAATCTATGTTCTTTATTAATAAACTTATTCGTGGTTTTACCATAAATCAGCTCCATGCTGTGTGTTAAGGTAAAGAGTGTGTCCTCAGCCGGGCTTGTTACCCAGGGGTTTTAGAACCCAAATCAGTGGTAATTTAACTGGTTTTCTTCAAGAAAAAAATTGATGTGGCCAAAGCTCCTCTGTCTGATAAATGATTGATACAAATCAGAGTGCTTTACCTAAAACTACTTTATTAGGTTTCAAGCGCGTGCACACTATGTATGCTATAGCAGTAGGATGCAGAGCATTCCAAATATTTACAGTTACCTAAAAAGTCTGAAATGGTCTCAAGAAATTAACAGCCAGGCTACCGGGGGCCCCCTCCTTCCATCTGACTATTGGGGAACTTAGGTGTAAAATCCTTGCCAAAAGGAAAGCTTCCTCAGACTGCTCCAAAGCACACTTTCTAAATAATTTTTTTGTAAATTTTCTTTGGATAAAGCACACAGCTCATAATAGCCTCTAATGGGCTAATAATTTCCCCAGCAACAGCCAATAACAACTCATTATTTTTATTAGCAAAATATTTCTAGTTATAACAATGATAAAGCTTACATTTTAGAGGCACCTAAAACCAAGGTCAGTTGCCCAAACGTTTTTTTTCTATTTTTACAGTACGTTTATTTTTTATTTTATTCTCCCATTTTGATTAGAAAAACTGCAAGCATGGAGCTATTCAGCCTTGCCTCTCAGGGTGATAAAACTATTGTTAGCTGTGTGATGTTTGGATTTCAGCTGGCAGTGGTTGAACATACAAAATGACTGACTCCAGTGCTGTCCAATTGTGGGGTTGTCAAGGTTCCTTCCCCACTCTGAACTCCAGGGTACAGATGTGGGGACCTGCATGAAAACCTCCGAAGCTTATTTTTACCAGCTTAGGTTAAAACTTCCCCAAGGTACAAACTATTTTCCTTTTTCCCTTGGACTTTATTGCTGCCACCACCAAGCGTCTAATAGATATATAACCGGGAAAGAACCCACTTGGAAATATCTTTCCCCCCAAAATCCTCCCCAAACCGTACGCCCCCTTTCCTGGGGAAGGCTTGATAAAAATCCTCACCAATTTACATTGGTGACCACAGACCCAAACTCTCGGATCTTAAGAACAATGAAAAAAGCAATCAGGTTCTTAAAAGAAGGATTTTAATAGAAGAAAAAGTAAAAGAATCACCTCTGTAAAATCAGGATGGTAAATACCTTACAGGGTAATTAGATTCAAAACATAGAGAATCCCTCTAGGCAAAACCTTAAGTGACAAAAAGACACAAAAACAGGAATATCCATTCCATTCAGCACAGCTTATTTTCTCAGCCATTTAAACAAACAGAATCTAACGCATATCTAGCTAGGTTACTTACTAAGTTCCTAGATTCCATTCCTTTCTGTTCCCGGCAAATGCATCACACACACAGGCAGAGAGAGCCTTTGTTTCTCCCTCCCTTCAGCTTTTGAAAGTATCTTGTCTCCTCAATGGTCATTTTCGTCAGGTGCCAGCGAGGTTATCCTAGCTTCTTAACCCTTTACAGGTGAAAGGGTTTTTCCTTTGGCCAGGAGGGATTTTAAAGGTGTTTACCCTTCCCTTTATATTTATGAGAGGGGTGCATGCAGGAATGTCAAATACAGGGCTACAGGCTAACAGGCTAGTGTGTGTGTACTGTATCTTTGGGGACAGTCGACTTAATTTCTGTGAGGTTTGCATTCCTTCCCCCTCATTGTTAATATTAAATGTGTTGAATATCTGCTCACCATTAACCTATTTAGTAAAGATTAAAACAAAATAGAAATTAAACACTTCAGCCTTCTTGATATCATCCTTTATTAGCTCTTCTTTTAACTAAGTAGAGGACCTGTACTTTACTTCATCTTTCTCTTACCCCCTAATGTATTTAGAGAACTTCTTATTAGTATTATCTTTTTATGTCCCTTGTTGGGTGTAACTCGTATTGTGCTTTAGCCTCTCTGATTTAGTCCTGACATGCTGGTGCTGTGGTTTTGTGCTCATCCTTAGCAAGTGCTTCACATTTCCACTTTCTGTACGATTCCTTTTTGATTTTCAGTCCTTAAAAGAGCTCCTGTGGAGCCATAATGTTCTCTTACGATTTTTTCTGTTTTTCCTTCACATCAGGATACTTTGCAGTTGTGTCTTTAATATTGAGAAACTGTCAGGTCTCCTGACCTCCTTTTTTCCCTAAGATTTTCTTCCCATGGGAACTTAGCTATCAGTTCACTATGTTTGTTAAAGTCTGGAGTTTTTGAAGTCCTTTTTCCTTATTCTGCTTCTTTCACTCCTTCCTTTCCTTAGAATCATGACAACTATCGTTTCATGGTCACTTTCACCCAAGTTGCCTTCCACCTTCAGATTCACTAAAAATTCCTCCCTCTGGGTCAGAATCTAGTCTCAAATGTCGGTCCTCCTGGTTACTTCCTCTACTTTTATGGAACAAAAAGTTTTCCCCAACACATTCCAAGAACTGATTGAACATTTAGTGTTTTGCCTTATTACTTTTCCAACAGATGTCTGGGTAGATAAACTCCCCTGTTACTGTCAGGTCTTGTGTTTTGAATATTTATGTTTGTTGTAGAAATGCCTCATCCATTCCTTCTCCTGATTGGGTGGTCTATAGTAGGCCCCTACCATTACATCACCACTATTTTTCCTGGATTTTATCTTTGCCCAGAGACTTTCAGCTGGTCTGCCTCTCACCACCTTCTGGGGCTCAGAACCTCAGACTTGCCCAAGGTCAGACAGCAAGCCAGTGGCAAAGCTGGGGATAGTCCCAGTCCAGTGGGTTTTCCACTCGGCCACAAGGTTGCTATGTGATTCCTCAGTGCTCCTCCCTGTCCTGTACGTTTTGTTAGAATGGAATGGGGATAATGGTGGTTGTATAGTTGCTCCCGGGGCCTGCAAAGGGGTAGGGCTCCCGTAGATTGCAGCACACACACAGAAGGGGAGAATTCATGGCTGATGTGCCTTACTTCAACCCCCCAACTTTTTCTGCTACCCTTCCTAGTGTGCAACCCCTCCTGTGTTCTCCCTTCCTCCTCTCCCAGTCCTCACACTCTCCCCCTTCCCTGAGCCCACCCCGCAACTTCTTCTCTCCCCTACCACCGATTCCCATTTGTCTCCCTCCCCATAATAAGCACATCCCTGGCTGAAAACCCAAACATTTCCCCCTGTTACCACCTACTCTTGCACCCCTGATCACCCCTCCCCTTCCCAGTCAGCATTCACATTTGGAAGTTGTTTTCTTTTCAAAAGCAATTTCAGCACATTCTGAATATGTTGCTGCACTCAGATTATATTTACACCAAACAAAATCCCCCATGAGAGAGACCAATTGGAGCAATAAACCTGCTTTTTTAACATCACGTTTCTTTTCTGGGCTGGAGTTGCACTCACAGTGCCAGGGGTGGGGGTGCCTAGCTGTAAAAGCCACAGTTTACCCTCAAAGCCACCCACATCTCATGCTGGATTGTCAGGTTTCCAGATAGCTATCCTCTCTCACTGCACATGCTCAGTGTAGTCCATTAGATGTGTGTGTAGGCGCACAAGCCTTGGCAAGCACCTAACTGGAGAAGCAGGCTCGTTTTGAAATAACATCTGAATTTGATTTCCCCCAAAGGCTGGTGGATGCCATATCCTCTGTTGGGGGTAACCCTCAAGTGTCTGAGACCCTGGTGCAATGATCTGAGCCTTGGGTTGATCTCTACCTGTGTGCAAAAATAAAATGCCAGAATCTGTCAACTTTAATATAAGCTGTTTTTTTAACTTCCTGGGAGCTGTATCTCGGAAACCCCTTGGTGAAATGGCCACACATTTTATTACTAATACAACCCTGTGCTCCTATGTGAAATACTGTATTTCAATCCAATCCAATCAATCAGGCAGATATTAGAGCACTTAGAAAAAATTAGCTTTGAAGGAAAGCTGGTCTCAACCTTAACTGTTGCAGAGCTGTCACTGAGCTAGAATATCACCACTGTGTATTTTATTCCCAGTCAGACCCCTGAGTGCAACTGTTCTGATTCAGTAAGCTTCCAGTAACCTAGAACTCAGCACCCTTGAGAACCCCAGTTTCTTCAAATGGCATTTGTGTGATAACTTAGGGGCAACTGCTCCAGACTCCTGACCAGCACTCTGGAACCACCAAAGCAGAGACTGGCCTCAGTCAAAGACAATCTGTCCCAGGCATGACCCTGACCCCAGAGGCGTAAATGCCGGGGCAGAGTTTGGTGGGTGCTGTGTGACTTCCCACAAAGGGCAGATATGAGCAATAACACCTGCACTGAAAGAACCTGATAATCACATCTGAACATCCTCATTTACAAAGTGCCCAGTAAACTGGGAAGTAATTATTAGTTAATTATCCCAGGTCACTGGGGCTCCTTCGTCACATCTTTGGATACAATTGTTCAAGAGAAATGTCCTTCTGATCTCCCTTCTCCTTCCTCTCAGGGTATGCCGGGTACAGGCTGGCAAACGGCAGCACAGGGTGTTCGGGGAGAGTGGAGCTTCTCCACGGAGGCGCCTGGGGAACCCTCTGTGACTCCCAGTGGGATTTACAGACTGCCCACACCCTCTGCCAGCAGTTTGACTGTGGATTCGCCCTGTCGATTCCAGCAGGGCAGCTCTTTGGCACAGGAGACGGGCTTGTCTGGAACGGCAAGTTTGGCTGTGAGAGGAATGAATCCCGCCTGAGGGACTGTCTTGTAACTGCGCTGGGCACAACTGAGTGTCCCCCTGGGAGTGAAGCCAGCGTGGTGTGTTCAGGTGAGCAGCTGCAATGGGAAAGAAAAGGATTGGGGAACATCCTCAGCCAGATCTTCACAGTGTGTCAATCAGCCAAGCTCCATTGGGCTCAGTGAGGCTATGCTGATTTACACCAGGTGGGGACTGGCCCATAAATTGGCCCCCTGTCCCTGCACCAGCCAAGTCTGTTGGAACTGATCCCTCAGTGAAATGCTTGTGGTGCCTTGAGTATGGAATGTACCAAGGAAGCCAAATTTTTGCCCCTTGTCCTGCCTTCGAACTAACAGATGTGGATCGAGTATCAGTTTGTGAATGTGCAGGTGTAGAATAGTCCCACAGCCCCCACAGGGTAACTGCTAGCATTGAACAAGAGCAACAATCCCTTCCTGTTCCCCACTCCCCTCCCTGCCATTGCCATTAACACTGATCACTGAGCCACCTCGACACTCACTTTCCCTTGTGCTCAGGGTGCCTGGGCGGCAGGTTAGTGAACGGCACCGAGTGCTCCGGGAGAGTGGAGATCCAACATGGAGACACATGGGGAAGCCTCTGTGCCTCCCACTGGGATTTGCAAGATGCCAACGTCCTCTGCCATCAGCTGAACTGTGGATACGCTGAATCGATCCTGGGAGGAGCCCATTTCGGGGAAGGGAGCGGAACTGTATGGAGCGACACTTTTCATTGTGAAGGGACTGAACCCTGTCTGTGGGATTGTTCTCGCACGGCCCTGGGCAACCCAGCCTGCTCCCCCAGAGACACGGCCAGTGTTATTTGCTCAGGTAAGTTTAATATAGACGTGTATATGTTAGTTATAGTGCAATGTACTGCCCAGATTAGGATCATCATGAGTAGTCCCATTGACTACAGTACTCAAGGTAAGTAGGGGTATCGGAGTGTTGCTCTCTTTGTTTAAGTTCCCCAGATCAGAGACACCTCCATATGCAGTGAGGGGTGGCGAGGTGGATCCTAGCACTAGGCTAGAGTGAACCGGAGAGAATGGCTCTGTGCTATAAACCTGGGGTTTGTGATTCACAGATTCCCTCAGTCCCAGCAGGGCTGACTCAGCCCTTCATCAGGTTGAGGTTGGTGTTGCAGAAGCAACCTATATGCAGAGATCTCATCCATGCTGTGGGGCCATTACAATCCCATTTCACTCTCTGGAAAAGTAAGTGTTTCCCCCGGTGTTCCTGGCCAAAATGCTTCCCCCGTTGCCCATCCTGGGTTGTGTGCTGGTGGGCTTCAGCCCTCACCTACAGAGCTTGCTCAGTGGGTGTGTATGTTTGTAGATCATTAATTCCCCACAGCACTTCATAGAAATAGTCATTTCTTTGACAAAGATCCCGGTTTTCAGGAAAGCGTTCAAATGGCTTCAGAGCTTGGCTTCTGAGCCATCTGGGAACTTTCACAAAGATCCTGCTCTTAGTGAGAGCAGCTGGCGCTTTGATGAAGATCCTCCTCTACAATGCAACACAAATACTGCAGGGATCCTTTTTCCTGCAGGCTTCTCCAAAGATCTTCATCGGCTTCCCCATGCCACACCAGAGAACTGCCATAGCTGACTGATGGCACGTCGTCTGATGGCTATCCATAGTGGCTAGGCCCAGATTTTTACAGCTGTTTCCCTGTTGCTCCATTCAGCATGGCAATGCCTAACTGGTTTAAGAGCCTATGTTTCATTTTCAGTAAGGATTTACGCACTTAGCAGCCTTCATCAATGAGATCAATAGGAATCACATCCCTAAGTGACATAACTATGCCAGCCTCACCCCCCCTGTAGACAACAATAGAAGAATTCTTCCATTGATCTAGCTACCACCACTTGGAAAGATGGATTACCCACAGCAATAGTAAAACCCTTTCTGTCACTGAAGGAAGCATCCACACTACAGCGACATAGCTGCAGTGAAGTTCCGTGTCACTGTAGCACCCACAGTGTAGACATGGCCTTAGTAAACCAAACATTTAATGCACACAGAAAACATTGTAATAACTATGAATAAGCACTCCCAGCTATCTCCGTGACACCACTGATTTCCTGAGAAAACTACAATGCATTGGTGATCTTCCAGAAAACACCATCCTAGCCACCATGGACGTAGAGGCTGTCTACACAAACATCCCACACATAGATGGAATACAAGCTGTCAGGAACAGTATCCCTGATGATGCCACAGCACAACTGGTTGCTGAACTGTATAACTTTACCCTCATGCACAATTATTTCAAATTTGGTGACAATATACACCTCCAGACCAGTGACACCGCTATGGGCACCCGCATGGCCCCACAATATGCCAACGTTTTTATGGCTGACCTGGAACAACACTTCCTCAGCTCTCATCCACTCACGCCCCTCCTCTACCTACATTACATTGATGACATCTTCATCCTCTGGACCCATGGGAAGGAAACTCTGGAAGAATTCCACCATGATTTCAACAGCTTCCACCCCACCATCAAACTCAGCCTGGACCAATCTACACGGGAGGTCCACTTCCTAGACACCACGGTGCAAATAAGTGACGGTCACGTTAACACCACGCTATACCGAAAACCCACCGACCGTTATGCCTACCTTCATGCCTCCAGCTTCCATCCCGAACACACCACATGATCCATTGTCTACAGACAAGTGCTGAGGTACAACCGCATTTGCTCCGACCCCTCAGACAGAGACCAACACCTACAAGATCTTCACCAAGCATTCTCAAAACTACGATACCCACATGAGGAAATAAGGAAACAGATCAACAGAGCCAGACATGTACCCAGAAGCCTTCTGCTGCAAGACAAGCCCAAGAAAGAAACCAACAGAATTCCACTGGCCATCACATACAGTCCTCAGCTAAAATCTCTCCAACGCATCATCAGTGATCTACAACCCATCCTGGACAACAATCCCTCACTTTCACAGGCCTTGGGAGGCAGGCCAGGCCTCACCCACAGATAACCTGCCAACCTGAAGCATATTCTGACCAGCAACTACACACTGCACCATAGTAACTCTAACTCAGGAACCAATCCGTGCAACAAACCTCAATGCCCCCTCTGCCCATATATCTACACCAGTGACACCATCACAGGACCGAACCAGATCAGCCACACCAACACCGGTTCATTCACCTGCACATCCACCAATGTCATCAAGTTGCAGTGGGGGAGGTTTAGGTTGGATATTAGGAAAAACTTTTTCACTGGGAGGGTGGTGAAGCGCTGGAATGGGTTACCTAGGGAGGTGGTGGAATCTCCTTCCTTAGAAGTTTTTAAGGCCAGGCTTGACAAAGCCCTGGCTGGGATGATTTAGTTGGGAATTGGTCCTGCTTTGAGCAGGGGGTTGGACTAGATGACCTCCTGAGGTCCCTTCCAACCCTGATATTCTATGATTCTATGATAATATACGCCATCATGTGCCAGCAATGCCCCTCTGCTATGTACATCGGCCAAACTGGACAGTCCCTACGTAAAAGGATAAATGGACACAAATCAGATATTAGGAATGGCTATATACAAAAACCTGTAGGAGAACACTTCAACCTCGCTGGACACACAATAGCAGATTTAAAGGTAGCCGTCCTGCAGCAAAAAAACTTCAGGCCCAGACTTCAAAGAGAAACTGCTGAGCTTCAGTTCATTTGCAAATTTGAAACCATCAGCTCGGGATTAAACAAAGACTGTGAATGGCTAGCCAACTACAAAAGCAGTTTCTCCTCCCTTGGTGTTCACACCTCAGCTGCTAGAAGAGGGCCTCATCCTCCCTGATTGAACTAACCTCGTTATCCCTAGCCTGATTCTTGCTTGCATATTTACGCCTCCCTCTGGAAATTTCCACTACATGCATCCGACAAAGTGGGTATTCACCCATGAAAGCTTATGCTCCAAAACGTCTGTTAGTCTATAAGGTGCCACAGGACTCTTTGCCACTTAAACAAAAGCTATAAGAAAGTAAATCTATGGGTTCTCCTTACACAGACCTTCCTCCATTTGTTTCTGTTACAACTTAACGTGTTCTATACTTCAGCACAAACATCCAAACACATTCCCCACTGATCTTCTCTTAGAGATGATTTCGCAGGCTTTGCAGTGTGGTTGTAACATGTAGTGGGTCTTCAGAGCTTGAGCAATGGCAGCACCTCAGCCATTTCAAACACTTCAGAACTCGGTGAGCAACGAAACAGTCTGGGGACCTTAGCAGCTAGCAGCGCTCCAGCCCTAGGCTTGGGTTAAGAGTTGACTGGGTCTCTAGGTTGCTGGTGAAACAGAAATCTGTAGCCTGTATTCAATGTGGCACCAGGATTGGAAGCAGCCTCTACAATATCTGTTCCCTGGATCTCTGTAAGGCTCTCACTCCATAGAGCACTGTCTTCTCCCCATAAACCCAGCTAAATCAGGCAAGAATTCACAAATCCTCACCTCACCAAGTGCTGCCCGTTCTCTCTCTTTAACAGAGACAGAATCCCAGTTTAGAGCAGTCAGCTGATAGTTAAATGTAAATTCCATAGTCTCTGTGGTCTCCACAGCAACAAATACTGCCCCAGCTCTCCCTCTACGTCCATAGACCACACCATGGTGCACCAAACATTATCCCAATGGAGGGCTTCCTTAGAAAATAAAGCTGGCATAGCACTGCCCTCTATCCACGGTGGTACAGGGGTTGGGATCAGCCCTCACAGCAGATACATCTCTCAGCCCCTGAGTCCACAGGGCTGTCTTCGCCACGGTATACATTAAAAAGCTGGGTTGACCCAGCTAAATCACTCAGGGATAAGAAAAATCCTCACCCCTGAGTGAGAGATGAAGCCAACCTACCCCCCACCTCACCCCCTGCAGTGTAGACAGCACTAGGTAAACAGAAGAATTCTTCTGTCAAGCTCCCTACCACCTCTCAGGGAAGTGGATGAACTATAGCAATGGGAGAACCCCTCCGGTCGGCATAGGTAGGGTCTACACTAAAGGGCTACAGAGGTGCAGCTGCAGCTGTGCCATTGTAGCCTTTCAAGCGTATAAAAGCCCTTCAGCTCCTATATTTATAACCTTCCCCCCCCCCGACCCTGCACTCTAGCTCTGTCCTCAGAGGGTGACTAGGGTGTGGGGTTGCCCATAACGTAACAGAGGCCCAGAATATCCAGATAAAATCTATGTCCCCTCCCCATGGCATCTTTCGCTTCCTGTCAGAGAAATAAAGTCAAATGGTGCAGAACAAGGAATGTGGGTCACACTGACACAGAGATTCTGTGTGGGAAGTAAGGGGAGAACCCTAAGGGCTCATTTACACCTGCTCAGAGTATAGGAGTCTTAATGTGAGAATCAGACCATACACAACTTTAATAAAAAACAGAGTAGTTAAATACCTTTCTTAAGTGTAATACTAATCTCATCTTTAAATATGGAGTCACTACTGTCCTCTGTATGTATATTCTTATAACTCTTTATATATTTAGGAAGATTTGACAGGTTTACAGATCACATTTTGGGAGCACTTTGGCTCCTTTGAAATGTAAGGTGCCGCATACACTGTATAAATCTCCAATGACCTAATCACCAGACAGGGTCTTCGCTTCTCCCACAGGGAACTTCAACATCTTTATGTGCACACAGTGAACAAAGTTTAAAATGAAAAATATATATGTTTAGAAAAAAATGGGATCTTCTTCCCCATTGCCCGGAGGTCACTCTCTTCTCCAGCATCATCTCCAGCCAAGCCAATAGCTAGACTTTGTGAGAAAGGGAACTCAAGTGTCCACAGTTGCAGACCTGGCCTGGAAAATCCTTGCTGAGTGCAGAAAAGCCTTTATTGCGTTAGCTCCTTTTGGGTTTGGAGCTGACGCCGTGATTGCAGGTCACCAATGTACACTGAACGGGGGCAAACAGGGCAGGGTTTTCTTTAAAGGAGCCATGTGTCCTGGCAGTCTGGATCTGGGAATTGCAGCAGGGAAGTGGGGCGCTTGGTGAGCTCATTGCAGGCCAATCCCTAGACTCCTGTTGTGAATCACAGCTACCTCACAGCGCTGACGCTATCAATGTGCGGGGTGAGCCCTGAGCACTTTTGCACAGACCATTTTGGAAACCAGGGGCCTGATCTGCCAGGTGTACAACCGCATTTGCTCCAACCCCTCAGACAGAGACAAACACCTACAAGATCTCTATCAAGCATTCTTACAACTACAATACCCACCTGCGGAAGTGAAGAAACAGATTGATAGAGCCAGAAGAGTTCCCAGAAGTCACCTACTACAGGACAGGCCTAACAAAGAAAATAACAGAACGCCACTAGCCGTCACCTTCAGCCCCCAACTAAAACCCCTCCAACGCATTATTAAGGATCTACAACCTATCCTGAAGGATGACCCAACACTCTCACAAATCTTGGGAGAAAGGCCAGTCCTTGCCTACAGACAGCCCCCCAACCTGAAGCGAATACTCACCAACAACCACATACCACACAACAGAACCACTAGCCCAGGAACCTATCCTTGCAACAAAGCCCGTTGCAACTGTGCCCACATATCTATTCAGGGGACACCATCACAGGGCCTAACAACATCAGCCACACTATCAGAGGCTCGTTCACCTGCACATCCACCAATGTGATATATGCCATCATGTGCCAGCAATGCCCCTCTGCCATGTACATTGGTCAAACTGGACAGTCTCTACGTAAAAGAATAAATGGACACAAATCAGATGTCAAGAATTATAACATTCATAAACCAGTCGGAGAACACTTCAATCTCTCTGGTCACGCAATCACAGACATGAGGGTCGCTATCTTAAAGCAAAAAAACTTCAAATCCAGACTCCAGCGAGAAACTGCTGAATTGGAATTCATTTGCAAATTGGATACTATTAATTTGGGCTTGAATAGAGACTGGGAGTGGCTAAGTCATTATGCAAGGTAGCCTGTCTCCCCTTGTTTTTTTCCTGCAAAAACCACCCCCAAGACGTTCTGGTTAAACTTGGATTATTGCTGTGCACATTGTAAGATGAGCTGTTGCCAGCAGGAGAATGAGTTTGTGTGTGTGGTTTTTGGAGGGGGGGATGTGGGGGGGGGGTGAGAAAACCTGGATTAGTGCTGGAGGTGACCCACCTTGATTATCATGCGCATTATAAAGAGGGGTTTCAAAGGGGGATGGGCTGTTGCCAGCAGGAGAGTGAGTTTGTATGTGTGTGGGGGGGGGGGGGGGAAGGGTGAGAAAACCTGGATTTGTGCTGGAAATGGCTCTACTTGATGATCGCTTTAGATAAGCTGTTCCCAGCGGGGGAGTGGGGTGGGAGGAAGTTTTGTTTCATGGTCTCTGTGTTATATAATGTCTTCTGCAGTTTCCACGATATGCTATGCATCCGATGAAGTGAGCTGTAGCTCACGAAAGCTCATGCTCAAATAAACTGGTTAGTCTCTAAGGTGCCACAAGTACTCCTTTTCTTTTTACGAATACAGACTAACACGGCTGTTACTCTGAAACCAGGTGTTCCTGAGCACTCTCCACTCACATTGACTCCTTAGGGAGGTGAGAGCGCTCCACATCGGGCAAGATCTGATCTCAGAGCTGGGGAATTCTTTCCTTCCATCACCTCCTGCATTTCTGAGTAGACAGACAAATGAAACCCTTGAAAGAGGCTGTTCCCTGTATCACTGCACAGCGGTGAGAGTTACCTTCCACTCAGCACAGAAACCTGTGTTCCACATCACACCTGTGTATTATTTCTAATGCAGTACCAGCAGGGAGTGTTATTCAGCATATTTTTTGTCTCTGTGAGCCCAGGTCGTTCTGAGGCGCTCAGACTATTGAATGGAGAGAGCCGATGCAGTGGTAGAGTTGAGATTTCCCTCCGTGGTGTGTGGGGCAGAGTCCTGGATGACCAGTGGGACATGGACGATGCCAGCGTGGTGTGCAGGCAGCTCCAGTGCGGAGTCGCTGAGAAAGCTTATTACCCCCCTATGTCTGAGCGAGGAAGGGGCCCCGTGGGGCTTAAAAGTGTCCGATGTGGAGGAAATGAGACTCGTCTGACTCTCTGTGACATCTCCCCGCCTGAGACAACCCAGGCAGGAATTGCTGAGGACGTCGGTGTCGTTTGCTCAGGTGACTTAGTGTGAAAATCTTATAAATATCCTGTCCTTGTTCAATGGGAACATGACCCACCTTGTGCTGTGATCTCAGCAGTCCTTGAAATGATGTGGATCTGATGTTCAAACTGGGACCGATTTATAGTAAAAATAGATTATATACAGAACAAAGCATAGCCATGGTATAGGGTTAATGCACGATAGCAACCTCTCTCTCTGTCTCTCTCTCATATTTTTATGGATTAGAGCTGTTCAAAAAAAATTCATCAAAACTTTTTTCCTTTGAAAAATCTTCACAATAAGATTGCAAATTCTCTCAAATAGTTTGTTTTCATTGAAAATGTTCAGATTTCTGTTGAAAAACTTGGGCTGTCAATTAACCACAGTTAACTCACGCATTTAACTAAAAAAATTAATCGAGATTAAAAAAAATCATGATTAATCGCAGTTTTAATTGCACTGTTAAACAACAGAATACCAATTTAAATGTATTGTTTTATTTCTGAATGCAGTTATTTTTTGTACATAAATCTACATTTGTAAATTCAGCTTCCATGGTAAAGACATTGCACTACAGTACTTGTATTAGCTGAATTGAAAAATACTATTTCTTTCATTTTTTACACTTCAAATATTTGGAATAAAAAAATATAAAGTGAGCACTGTACACTTTCTATTGTGTTTTGTAATTGAAATCAATATATTTGAAACTGTAGAAAACATCCAAAATATTTAAATAAATGGTATTCTATTATTAACAGCACAATTAATCATGATTAATTTTTTTTAATCGCTTGACAGATCTATGAAAATCCCAAATTTATTTGTGAAACATGAAAAATATTCACGGTTATTCATATTTTGTGGGGAAAAGGATGAATTTCCAAGCAGCTCTAGTGTATCTAGTGGCTTCTTTATGTTAAAGTCTTAAAAAAACATGCTGTCTTGAATCAGAAAACAATAGTAAGAAAAGGAAGTCATATGCAACCTGTTTTGACCAAGGCTGCCATGGATAGTAACTCTGGGGTAGATCCCCCAAGGGCCTTGGGCGTTGCAAGGCCTGACTCCTAGGTGCCTTGCCATCGAATGGGATCCTCAGCCATGAGTCACGCGCCCAGCTCCCCGTACAATGCATGGGGAGAGTTAGGCACCAGAAGCCAGAAAGCTGAACAGGGAACCACCTACATTTGCCAGCAGTGAAATGCCAAGGAAGGGAGTAGGGCCTAGATGTACAAAGTTATTTCGTTGCCAACCTGCCATTGATCGAAGCCTCAGCCCCCTGACACACAGGTAGAGGTAGGCACCTATCTCTGCTCGGGGACCTCAGTCATGAACCCACTCCTGGAGCTAGGCACGTAAGCCAGGTCAGCTCTCTCATCTCCCCAGTTTACACGTGACCCAGTGGTTAAAGCACTCAACTGGGCGGTGGGAAATCCACATTCAATCCCTGCTGTGCCTGATTTGGAGCAGGGACGTGAACGCAGGTGAGTGCCCTAGTCACTCTAGACTGTGCTGGGGTGGGTCTCTCCTGCTGGAAATGTTCCACTTTGTACAAATAATCAGTCACTGAATCCAAAAAAAAGCTAGAGATTGATTCTAGCTAGTGGCCAGGGCACTCACCTGGGATATGGGAGAGTCAAGTCCCTGCTTCAATAAATATGTAGTGATTTATATATTATGTATTTATAAAGAGGCAGTTTGGTAGCTACGTACCTTTGTGAATCTAACCCTCTGTCACTTAGGAAATACATCAAAGTTGATTTTATAATGTGACCTTGTGAAGTCCTAATCCTATAACTGCAATTTTCCTTCATTTAAAGGTTAAAAAAAAAAAAACGAAAAAAACATCTGGGATGGGATTTTTTCATTGTTCTTGGTTGTACATGACTATTGTACAAGATAATTCTATTGTTCTTTTTGCTGGTATATATTTACATTCAGGTCCAACAGTAAAAGTAAACAAGTAACAGATATTTTAACTATGTCCCTATATCATGCACTGTATGTTACTGCACTGATATTTTTCATGCCCATTCCAACTGCAGGGTAACTACAGCACATTAAGGGCCCATTTCTTTTCCCATTGTGTCAGTGGGAGCTTCACAGTTGATTTCAGCAGGGTAGAATTAGGCCCTAAGTGTCTTGGACTTTATTGTACACACAGAGATCCAATTTGCCTGTCTTTCCCTTTATTTGTAAAATAAAGTGGTACCAAGTCTACTTTTCTCTAATGTTGTGGTACCTGCTGTCATGCTGTCTGGAGTGGCTCACTACTGTAAGTGACTAACTCAGGGCAGGCTCAAAAAACAAGGGCAGATACCCCAAACTGGTGGTGTGTTCTAGAATTAGATTTCACCTGCAGAGTCCTGAACTTAGGACGGAAGAATCCAATGCATCGCTACAGACTAGGGACCAAATGGCTCGGCAGCAATTCTGCAGAAAAGGACCTAGGGGTTACAGTGGACAAGAAGCTGGATATGAGTCAACAGTGTGCCCTTGTTGCCAAGAAGGCCAATGGCATTTTGGGATGTATAAGTAGGGGCATTGCCAGCAGATCGAGGGACGTGATCGTTCCCCTCTATTCAACACTGGTGAGGCCTCATCTGGAGTACTGTGTCCAGTTTTGGGCCCCACACTACAAGAGGGATGTGGAAAAATTGGAAAGAGTCCAGCGGAGGGCAACAAAAATGATTAGGGGACTGGAACACATGAGTTATGAGGAGAGGCTGAGGGAACTGGGGATGTTTAGTCTACGGAAGAGAAGAATGAGGGGGGATTTGATAGCTGCTTTCAACTACCTGAAAGGGGGTTCCAAAGAGGATGGATCTAGACTGTTCTCAGTGGTAGCAGATGACAGAACAAGGAGTAATGGTCTCAAGTTGCAGTGGGGGAGATTTAGGTTGGATATTAGGAAAAACTTTTTCACTAGGAGGGTGGTGAAACACTGGAATGTGTTACCTAGGGAGGTGGTGGAACCTCCTTCCTTCGAAGTTTTTAAGGTCCGGCTTGACAAAGCCCTGGCTGGGATGATTTAATTGGGGATCGGTCCTGCTTTGAGCAGGGGGTTGGACTAGATGACCTCCTGAGTTCCCTTCCAACCCTGATATTCTATGATTCTATGATTCACCAAGCCAGTCACAAACGTGAACTCCTGGATCACTATACAAGTCTCACTGTGGAGTCACAGACCGCCTAACCTGCCACCCAGACAAACTGGAAGTTCTGATAAAATGTCACTTAATCCTAACATCACACCACACCAAGTTTCTCCCAGTCCCAAGGGACCAGTCAGTCACCCAGAACTTCCTCCAAAGAGAACGCTGGCAGCCAGTTCTACAGTAAATAACTAAAGGTTTATTAGCTAAGAAGAAAGAACGGGGGTTATTGAGAGGCTATAGCAGGTAAAATATAACAACAGGGAAATCAGTTTGTAACTCCAAATGGTGGTAGTGATGTAATAAACTGTCAGTTTCCCCAAAGTCTTTTACAGGGTGTCATGAGGTACTCCACTCACTGCCAGTCTGGCATCTCCTCCTGGTCACTCTGGGGATTAGCTCTCGAGGCCAACGCCCATCCACAGTTTGCACACCATCACTCTCACTCTGGTCTGCAGCGCCTCTTGCTCCAGGACCCGCAGCATCCTCTTTGTGACTTAGCCCTCCAGCTAGGTCACTCAGTATTCCCCCTGACGGGATTCAGTCCATCAACAGTCCTAGGCCATCTTCCCATTCACTGGCCTGGTGCCACTCCCTCAGTGGCTAGTAGGGGAACTCAGGCCTGCCCTCTTTTCTGGGATCCAGTCCAGGGACAGCTCAGCAGTTCTGGGCTTCCTCTCTCTGCCCACACTGCTCCTTCCCTGGACTGATTTAGTTGGGGTTGGTCCTGCTTTGAGCAGGGTGTTGGACTAGATGGCCTCCAACCCTAATCTTCTATGATTCTGTGGCTGCTTTCTATACTCTGGTTCCCCTCCTCACTCTGGGTGTGCCAGCCCCAAGAATCCTCCTCCCAGGGAATAACTACAGACTATCTCCCTGCAGCCCCCAAACACTCCTCCCTCTTCCCAGGGCATGACTGCTGTCTGCCTTACTGCAGTCTTTCCCAACAGCCCCAACCCAGAGCCACCTTCCTGGCTTTATAGGTCCCACCTGTTCCTGAATAGGTGAGACTCTCTCTAACCAGTTGATTCCGGTCTAAACCTCCACCGTTTGCAGCGTAATTAGCTGATTGGGCCCACCTGGCCCAACCCAGCTCTTACAGGGCTAGTGTGGGGAGCTCACCCCATCACACAGGGCTACCCAGAATAACTCTGGGGATCTCTGTCTTCTCATTCAGTTATTCTTCTCTGTTAGAATCCAAACAGTCCAGAGGTACAGGATCTTTCTTTGAATCCATATTTATATCTTCTTCTCACATAAGAACATAAGAAAACAAGCTCACAGAAAACAAGCTGACAATCTACCCAGGTGGGCTTTTCCTTTGATGACAGGGAGTGAGAAATGCACTTAGATTTTTGACCTCAGACCTTATTCATAATGGCTATTTCCTTTGAAATTAGCATTTTCTGTTAAAGTCCTTAAATCCTTAGCATTTCACAAAATTTATTTGATGTATTATTTAGCTACAAGTGTATTTATCATGTAAATATGTTTAGCATTACATTATAACAGAAATAGACATGCAAAAACAATACCCATAACGTTCCACTAGTTTTCATAAAGTTTAAACATCTGAATACACACGTATACATCTAACCATTACTTTAATCTACACAAGTGAACTGATCTAACTACACTCTAGCATGACCTGGTCAGCCAGTGTCACCCCCTCCCCATTCTGTAACAATTGAAAAGAATATTTGGTTTTGGGTAAATTAATTGCCTAATAATTCCTTGAACACCTTGATGCTTATCATTTAAGAGTTGTTTGAGAATATTCAAGATTTTGAGTAAGGGCTGTTTCCGCTAACCCTTAGTCTCACAA